>NC_056733.1:1530874422-1531074422 GCF_019279795.1 Protopterus annectens
TATGTTGTTGTTTTGCTAATTGTTCCTTTGACATATTTTGGTCTTAGAAAGCTAGACAGTTGATAGAATCAAGCATTTTTTTAATCAGTATTGTTAATGATCTTGTGAGGGTTGTGAAGTCTGAAACTGAAATGTGTCTCATTACTTTCAAAAGTCTCTCTTTAATGATTTTCCAGTGTAAAACTATGGTGTTAAACTGAGGACATTCGGTGACAATCAGTACTTTTTGAGAGGTATGACAGTGTGAATCTTTTATGCTTGAGGACTACTACTTGATACAAGACACATATAGTCACATAAGTCTCTGCTGCCACATGTTAAAGTCATTTCTGTACAAATTATCCACCTTTTACTTGCTTACATTACCAAGTAACAACATGTAAGGATATATCATACATTCATATTATTACACAATACACTCCAGGTTCAAAACTTGCCTTATAAATTCAGCAGTTGCAAGAATTTTACTTCAGGGTTGTGTTTGTCTGATCCTAGCAGTACACATCCATTACATGGGTAGATGAATGTTGTGAGCATTGCCTGGCGTCAATGTTACTATATGTATGTGCATAGGAAGAAGGTTTTAGTCCCATAGGTGGTGTGTGGTGTGCTATGCAATGCCTCTTAGCCACTAAGGGTATACTGAGCATGCCTAAGCCTGCCTACACCCACAGTAGCTGCTGGTTCCCCTCGTACTCCTCTCCTGCTTGTGGCTGTGGTGACCTTGCCATTGGTGGTGGGATGTATACCCTTTCCCCATTTTGATCCCACTGAAGCTGCTTTCTCAGGATGATGTTGTGTAGCATGGCACATACATTGAATATTTCAGTACATGTATACGGATTAAACTGCAGGGTTCCTCCACATGTAACTAGGCACCAAAACTGCAACTTCAGCATCTCAAACACACACTCTGTGATAAGTCTGGTTTGACCACATGCTTCATTATGGTGTACTATAGTGAGTGTGTGTGTGCATTTCTGATTGGTGTCATCAGCCATGGGTCCAGTGCATAACCTGCATCCCCCAGTAAATGACCCTTTGGGATATTCCCCCAGTGAACTTCTGATATAGTTGGGAGGTGTGCCAGATATGTAAGTCATGGTAACTACCTGGGAGGCCATAACACATGTTCAAGCTGATTCCCTTGGCATTACACATGACTTGGCAGTTAATAAAGTAGAAACTGTTTTATGTATGTAGAGCCTTCCCTGTTCCCTAGATGGGGCCTTAATTTCAATATGTGTACAGTTTATGACATCCAGTACTTCAGGATTGTGTGCTACAGGGTAGAACTCTTGCATATTTGTGCCCTGTCCTCAGGAGTATGGGGAAAGTGTATCTGGTCACTGGCATAGCATTCACAAATTGATGGAGGATTCCAGATGTTGATGTCTGTGATACCCCCGTCATGCCCCCTGTTGGTCTTTGATAGGTTCCTGTTGCTAAAACTCTAAGTGCTACACATATGTTTGTCTCCACTAGTATTGGTTTCCCTTGGTTTGTCCGGGGTCTGAATTGAGGATGACAGAGGATGCAGAGTTCCTGTAGTGTGTCTCTATCTACCTTATAGTACTCTACAATTTCCATGTCATGCAGATTGTGATAAGTTAAGTGGGGTCTGAAACTTCTTCTCCTTCCTGGCCATGGTCTATTAGCAGCAGCAGCATATATTTCATCCTGTTGCACATACACATGAATTAAAGCAACATCAAACCCTAACATTCTTTCTGTGTAAAATCCTCTCCATGGCTATATTCCAAAAGATTTTGGAATTCACAAGCAAAACCAGCACTGAGTCTACACAGTTACTTTATAGCTTGTTGTATAGCGCCTCCATCTTAGATTGGTTGATTAGCATAACATTCAGCTGCTTATGCTGTAATTAGCAAGTCACATTGTTTACCTTATTTTCATGGCTCTATACACTGTGTAGAGTTGCCACAATGTGCAGATGGTGCAAACGGACTGTGTAGGGTTTACTGAATATGGATGACAATGTGGATGCCTATCTAGGAAACATTAGTCCTAGTACTGAGTTGCCTGTAGAAAATGTTTTTTATCTCCCCTACACAATCCTCAGCCCCCTGAACCTATAGCTCCCAGGAGGTCCAAAATGTTGTTAGATCAGAATAACAGGGGTGGAGTCAGGAACAGGTATCCCACAAGGACAGATGACCACATTATTGGCAGTCCAACAAGAACAAGGGGAAGAAATGGAGGTGTCACTATTAAGTACTAATTCCTTTTTGGATATTTCCCCAACATTTTCAGAACAGGGCTTAGATTTTATAGACTACACTGTTGTCATTGCCCACTCATTCATATGGCCAGTTTTCTTTTGATTTTAATATCTAAGTACTGGTATTGTCATGACTCTTGTTAATAGGAATGACCTAGTTTTGTCAACATTTAATATTATTTTTGAAAAAAAAATGGATTTAGGATTTACAATTACAGTGGGATTAGTTTTACTGATGAACTGCTTACATTTTTTTACAGAGGTTTTACTTTTGTCCCAACCAGGGATTTTAATCTGGTTGATACCATCCTTGAAGTAAAATTATTTAGAAGGAAAATTATTTTTTTTGAATATGTCTAATATCTCTTCTTCAGTGCATCATTTACATAGGAAAAGCACTATCAACTCTCCTATGATGCCGGCACTAAGTAGTTTTGAGAGATTATGTGAGGAGGATCTTAGAAGGTTGAACAACAAAAAGAAATAAGAAATCTTTTTATAAAATAACTAGGGATGAACATACCCTAGTATATCAGCTGTCTACCAATCCACATATCTGTATTATGAAACTGGATAAGGGGGGGGGGTGGTTTTGTGATCATGGACCACAATATTTATGTATCCAAAATGCATCAAAGTATATTTGATTCTGAATTTGTTTGAGACTGTCACTAAGAACCAGATAAATAAAGTTTATCACAAAATTGATCTTGATCTAGATGAACTGTTTATGAGTAATATATTTGACCTGGTATCTATGAGATATCTGAAAGTGCCCTATCCAGCAATACCAGCCATTAATGGTATTTCTAAAACTCATAAAGATGTACTGGACCCCTGTGAAGATTGGGTAGAGATGGGTGAAGGCTGCCAGCCTAGTCAAATAGAATTTGATATATAATTCTGGCATTTATAAATATAAATGTAAAATACAGGCTTGTTTCTTAAATGTAAAGAAATGCTGTTTCAACAATGTGGCATAATTTCCCTCTGCTGTAAAGAAAACTAAGTCAAGCATTTCACGTCTGTTCTTTGAAATTAAAATTGAGTCCTGTATGTCCTTTTGATCTCCAGAGCTCAGAGTCATTATGTCTGGGCTAGCACATTCTTTCTATTGTTTTAACTTAAGGAATAATTACTAGAGTGTACATGTGGAATGTCTTTTATTGTTTTAGCTTCCTGAGCATGTGTTAGCATGCTAAATAATGTAGCCTGTTGGCCTGGGAACCCCAGGCTAAGTGCCAAAATGATGTAATGTATATACTGGCAAACCTAAGTGTCAAATGATGTAATTTGGGAGAGCCCAGCAGAAATGTGTGTTAGTGATTTAAAAAAAAACTATTTCTCAGAGAGAGACTGTAAGCATTTTTGTCTGACATCCAACTCAGCACTGCCTATGCTCTATGTAAGTAAGTTATTTTAGAAGTATGTTTTCTTGTAGCAACAGCTAGGAATTAGAAAATATTAGACTAAGTGTTTTTCTGTTATGTAAAAACCGTACTACAGAATTATTTTAAGTTTCTGTGTGATCTCTGAACTCTTGAATAGCACTGTGGTGTAGTAGTATTGTCTTGTGTTTTTAGTATTTATTATTAAATATTTCAGACCCTTTGCAACTGTGGCTGGTTTGTGTAGAGATATATTAAGCTGTAGAGTACATTGCATACTTATAAGTGATGTTGTAATAAGCCCTTCCAGTATGCCTTGATTGCTTAGTTACACTACTATTGGATAATAATATTGCACAGTAATAACTGGACACACTTTTAAGGGCCTTTGGGTAGCTGATAATTATTAGCTGGTGGTAGCAGTAATTACTACTGTATAGTCTGGGTATAGGGGCACAGCTGGAAAATCTGTGTCAGCATTTCCCAGGAGTGTCTGTGAAGTTGTATAAATACTTATCTTAAAGTATGTGTGTGTGTCAGCTACTTGGGAAGGGACATGAAGCACTGGTTGGACAGAGAAGGTACTGGAGGTTAACTTGTCAGTTATGCTGAAATCTGGACCCTATAGCTGTGCCAGTGGGGAGTCTTATTGGGGGCCTGGAGAGCAAGGGAACACCCATCCCCAGACTGACTGGGATCTCTGTGTGCTCTTAAGGGAAATTGCACTTTACTGTGTGTATTTGGTATCCTTTATCCTATATGAGATGCCCTCTCTGGTGTTAGTGGTGAGAATTGAGGCTCCTTGATTGCTGGTCCAGGCCATGGGTGTTGCATATTAATTGGTGTCAGTGGTTGGGATATCCACCATATTAATTGGTTTGCAGTGGTTGGATATCCACTTCACATATTAATTGGTGGCAGTGGTTGGGATATCCACCTCATATATTAATTGGTTTGCAGTGGTGGGATCCACTACATATACTAATTGGCTGCCATTAGTGGAATATCCACATCAAATATTAATTAGTTGGCAAATACTAATTGGCTTGTAGTGGCGTGGGTAGAGTGAATCCTGTAGCTTAGGTACAGTGATCTCTGAAGGTGTTTTGTACTCTAAATCAGCCATGCAGTGAATAGTCAGAGGTCAGATCACAATTGTTTTATTTTTTTTGTTAGCTTAGTCAGGGTGAGCAGGCAGTATGTCAGCAGAAGAGTATGGAAAGCTGACAAGGTGCCAGCTGGTGGAGATGTGCCAGTCTAGAGGACTGGTGCATGGAAACCTGACTAAGGCAGACCTGATTGCAGCTTTGGTTACAGCTGCATTAGAAATCAGCATCCAGGAGGACAATCAGACTGGCAGTGGAGATACAATATCCTTAGAGAATGGACAGCTCAACCTTTCTGCGAAGGACAATCAGACTGGCAGTGGAGATACAATATCCTTGGAGAATGGACAGCTCAACCTTTCTGCGTGGACTTAAAAATCCAGCTGGACTTGAGTTGGAGGCCAGGCGTTTGGGGATAGAAGCTGAAGAAAAGGAGCATCAGAGGAAGCATGAGGGAAATGCTGACTCTTTTCCAGAGTCATGGAGGTAATAGGGAAGGGAGTAACTGGACCCCAGAAGCACAACAGGTGAGTAAATTTTTTTCCGCAATTTAAAGAGGGGGATAATTTTGATAGTTTCATTCATATGTTTGAGAGGGTATGCAAACAGTATAGTGTTGACCAAAGGCTCTGGGTATGGTTTCTGACCCCCTTACTCCATGGGAAAGCTGCAACATTTTTGTAAAAAATGCCTGACGCTGTTTGTTTTGATTATACTGCTGTAAAAAATGTCTTTTAGAATGTTTTAAGTTAACACCTGATATCTATAGGAAAATGTTTCATGAGCATAGACGCAAGGAAGATGAAAGTGTGGGTGAATATGTTGCTGAACTGAGCACTTATTTTCAGAGCTGGGTGAATGGATTTCAGATCACCACTTTTGAAAGGCTGGCAGACCTTTAGGTGAGGAAACAAGCCCTTAGCACTTTGCCTGAGGACATGAGGATCTGGGTAGCTGATAGACAATGTGCTACTTCAGATGAGTTGGGGAAGAAGGGAGACCTATACCTAGCCAGCAGGCAGCTCTGCACAGGAAGGGGACCCCCAGTACTGCTCATGGGTCTAATGGAACCCATGGTGGGCAGCAAAGACTGCCACAACAGAATCTGCCAGTAGCAGGGAAGCAACTTGTCCAGGTTCATGTCCAGGAGCTAGGGTTAAATGTTTTGAATGCAACCAGTGGGGCCATGTGGAATACATGTGTCCACGGAGGCAAGGTGGGGAACCAAAGGTGAGGGAGCCAGTAAGTGGGAAAGATATAATGCCAATATAGGTTGTCTTGAGACAACAGGGGTACTAAACTACCATTCTGCAGATGTCCTGAGAGGGAAGGATTTGGATGAGGCAGTACCATGTACTTATGCAGTTACACGCGTTCAGGCTAGGAGACTAGCATGTGGGTCTGGTTGCCTGGGGGAGACCCAGACAGACTGCATACTTGCAGCCATGACTGGTGAAGTGGTTACTTCAGGAAGGGAGCTACCCTGTAGCAGTGAGCCTGAAGGTGAGCCACAGCTGCTTGGGGGTACTGATGCTCCCTTGGACAGAGTGACTGCAAAGGTAGAGGTAGTAGTACCCAGGCTGTCAGAGGATGCTAGTCTTCCTGTGGAAGGGGGGCAGGGAAGGGTTACAAGGAGAGAGTTGAGACAGGCTCAGCTCTTAGACCCTACATTGCAAGGACTGAGGCAGGTAGCTAGGGAGGCGCCTGATTCTCAAGGAAAGGAGGAATCTGTATACTGGGAAAAAGGGCTACTGTACAGAGAGTGGACCCCTGAGGGAGGGCTGGAAGGTGAGAGAGTACAGCAGTTGGTAGTGCCTAGACCCTACCATCTGGCGCTCCTCTCCATAACCAATGATATTCCCTTTGAAGGTCATATGGGCATAAAACATACAAAGAGACATATTATGCAGAGCTTCTTTTGGCCTTGAATTTCCAGAGATGTAACAGGGTACTGCAGGACCTGTGAGCAGTACCAAAAGGTAGGCAATGCAGGAGACAAGGTGAGAGCTCCTTTGATGCCTTTGCCTGGAATTGAGGACACATTTCAGAGGGTAGCTATGGATATTGTGGGTCCTCTGAGTACTCCAACTTCCACAGGGGAAAAGTATATCCTAGTGGTAGTGGATTATGAAACACGATACCCTCAGACGGTGGCTTTGTCCTCCATTGAGGCAGGGAAGGTGGCAAATGCTTTGTTAGAGATTTTCAGCAGTGTAGGTTTCCCAAAAGCAATACTGACTGACTGAGGTGTCAATTTCATATCAGACCTGCTGGCTTGTCTGTGGAAGTCCTGTGGGGTGAAACACATGAAGACCACCCCCTACCATCCCCAGACTAATGGTATTGTTGAGAGGTTAATCTCTACAATCAAGTCTATGCTACGGGCATTTGCAGATCAGTTTAAGAGGGAGTGGGACAAATATTTGCCCTATCTCCTGTTTGCTTACAGAGAGGTTCCCCAGGAATCCACAGGTTTTTCACCCTTTGAGTTGCTGTATGGGCATAGGGTGAGGGGACCTCTAGATTTAATTCGAGATGAGTGGGAAGGTGAGTGGGAGTCTCACAAGGACTCTGTTGTGGCATATGTCCTAAACCTCAGGATAAGGTTCAGGGAACTCATGGGCTTGGCGCAGGAGAACCTGGCAGAAGCCCAACAACAGAAAAAGGTGTGGCATGACAGCAATGCTCGAGTTAGAGAGTATGCCATGGGTTAGCAGGTAATGGTTCTCCTTCCTGGCAGACACAATAAAGTGCAAGCAGCTTGGGAGGGACCCTACAAGGTGGTAAGAAAGGTAAGTGATGTTAATTACATGGTGAAAGTGCTAGCCACATGGCAGGGGCACAAATTGTACCATGTTAACATGATGAAACCTTACCATGATAGGTAGGCCCTTGTGCTGAGTATTTGCAGTGGATTTCAGGAGGAGTCTGAGGGAGATCTGGGGACTGATATCCTCAGTGAGGCTTGGACTGACACCTCAGTGGAAGGGGTAGCAATGTCCCAGCAGCTATCTCCTACCCAGGTTTGAGAAATTCGAGCAGTGTTGCAGGAATGTGGGGACATGTTCACTGGGAAATCAGGGTGCACCCACCTGGTGCAGCACCAGGTGGATACAGACCCCAAAGGCCTATTAGGCAGGCCCCTTATAGGATGCCTGAGAGAGTCAGACAGACTCTGCAGGAGGTGGTACAGGAGATGTTGGAACTAGGGGTGATTCAAGAGTCCAACAGTGCCTGGGCCTCCCCAGTGGTGCTGGTGCCAAAGAAGGATGGCAGCAGCAGGTTCTGTGTGGACTATAGGAAATTAAATAGTCGCACAGAGTTGGATGCTTACCCCATGCCTAGGACAGATGAGGCCTTAGAGCAGCCGGGTGGGGCTAAGTATCTTACAACCATTGATCTTACCAAGGGTTACTGGCAGGTGCCCTTGACTCCCAATACTAGACAGAAGTCAGCCTTTGTGAATCCTTTTGGTTTGTACAAGTTCACAAAGATGCCCTTTGGGATGAAGAATGCCCCAGTGACTTTCCAGAGGCTGGCAGGTAATATCCTAGCAGGAGCATGAGGGTACTGGAGGTTAGCTTGCCAGCTAGGCTGAGATCTGGACCCTATAGCTGTGTCAGTGGGGAGTCTTATTGTGGACTTGGAGAGCAAGGGAGCAACCATCCCCAGACTGAATGTGATCTCTGTGTGCTTTTAAGGAAAATTGCATTTTACTGTGTGTATTTGTTATCCTTTCTCCTATATGAGGCACCCTATCTTGTGTTAGTGATGAGGATTGAGGTTCCTTGATTGCTGGGCCAGGGCACGGGCATCACAACCCCCATTCAGGCCGATAGTGATCACCTCCAAATCCAATTCTGAGCCCTTAGCAAAATAGATAGATTTTAAACTCAAATACATTTTTGAGGACAGACCTCATATTCTCAGGGACTCCTGGGATTGCCTGCTGAAAATTAGGGGAATTATTTTTGATGAAGTCAGTTTGTTTGCAACAGTTGATATTAAAAATCTATTTTCAGTTATCCCCATGACACAGTCCTTGAATGGTTTTGACAAGCTTAATATGATGGATTAGATCTCAGTAATTTAGAGATCAATATTTTTGTTGAATTCATAAAGATAGTTATCAGCAATAATTATGTTTATTTTGAGAAAAAGTTTTTTAAGCAAAATAAGAGGTGTGGCCATGGGTGCAACATCTGCTCCAGCTTTTGCAAATATAGTGTTATGGTTTTGGGAACAGCAGTATGTCATGTCTTCAGCACACTGTTGTGAGTTGTATTTATACATGAGATCTTTGGATGACATCTTGATTTTTGGAAAGGTTTCTGTAACTGTTTGAATGATTTTATTAGATGTATGAACAGCAACACCCTATTTTAGAATTGACTTCTACCATAAGTGATACAAAGATTGATTATTTGGATATTACTATAATATTTTTCATAAATCCACTTTTTCTAACAGTTATTTGGATTTTACCAGTCAACAACCTTTTTGGCAAAAGCAGAAGCTTATAAATGGCCAATTTGTAAGACTTAGAATGGTTTCCAAAGACATTTATTTTCTGTGAGAATTTGAAAAAATGATGCTTTTGGATAGGAGCTATCCCTTTGATCTAGTCAAAACCATCATGGGCAATGGTGTTCCAAAGAGAAACATCAGGTATATACCTACTTTAAAAGACACCACAGGGCTGTCTTTAGTTGACAAAATGTCAGACAAGGGATTTCATAAGGCCTTAATTATAACATATAATAGTCTAAGTTTACATGTTAGATATCTTACTATGAAAAACTGGAACTTGGTTAAGGAGTTATTTGGTAATGAAACTGATATTCCTTCTACACCGAAGTTCATATATAAGAGGAATATGAATATCAAAAACATTGTAGAAAGACCATATAGAGAATACAGACCACATGGAATGTTTAGGTGAGGCAGTTGTGCACAATGCAGATACATTTAAGACAGTGAAAACATATACATAACAACATACCCTAGAATTAATAGTAACAGCTATAAATGTAACTGCACATCATGTGACAGGTTTTACATGGGGAAAAACTGAAAGTCAACAAAGAATCAGAATTTATGAACATTACAATGCAATTAAGAAGAAGGACATACACAATGCACTTTACAAACATTCCATAGGCTGTTTGAATTAAAAAAAATGTTTATTTTATCTGTTAGAAAAAATTCTGATGTCCACTCAAGGTGGTTTCTGGGGGATTATTACTGAAACTAAGGAGCTGCAATGACAGATTAAGTTAAAAGCCACCTCCCCACCAGAATTAGATGATAAAATGACATTAAATGGATTGTTGTTATTAAAATCGATGGATATTTAACTTGTTTTATGCCAATCATGCAGTTTATATTATTAATATGATGCATATATTTTTTTATGGTATTAATATATTTTATACTTATGCTGCTTATAGGATTAAAATCAGCCACACCACCACACCCCCACCACAAACCCAGTGAATGAAATACTATGAAAAATGGTCAAATACACAACAACAGACACAGAACAATGACACATAAAGATGACAATGTTTTAAAGCTTACCTTTTATGGATTAAGAAGGATTATGAGACTGGAAACATCTTTTCCAGAATGAAGAACAAAGAATGACATGAAAATCAATCATATAACCTTTTAAAAATTTTGTTAAGAACAGAAAACTCAATCAGTTGTTTGAAAGAAAGGAAAAAAATGGAAGGGGGGAACACAGGTGGTAAAAAAAAACAACACATAAATGTGGTAGTGTGGGCCAGTGTTCTTTTATTACAGGAGAAAATTTCCTCAGGGCATAGGTAGGTTGAAAAGTTCTGATACCACACCCACACTTGTAAGGGTGTGGGGTACCTGGCACACATTGCTTGGCATGTGGGAAATTATAAATAAAAGAGCGAAAATAGCGAATATTCACACACACAGACACATGTGAAAGAGAAACATAAAGTTTGGATATTTAAGATAGAAAGAAAATGACAAGGGGGGGGACTGGGAAAGCCTACTGGAGTATGAGGGAACATGGCAACTATGGTTGGATAGGTTGGATGCATGCAGCCATATATTCATGACCATTTCTCCATCACTAAAACTTTAAAACAAACAAAACAACCTAAATCTCAAATTAAACAATAGTTGTATGAGGGAGAATGATAATTTTAATGTATTAATCTATCATTTTTTTTTTTTATGTTTAGTATTATAGGTATATTTATATATATATATATATATATATATTAATTTTTTATATATATATATTTATATATTTATTTATATATATATAAATTTTTAACACTTGTTAATTACTTTGTAAAACTTTGTATATATTTATTGAAATATACATATTTCATTGGTATATTATTATATATATATAAACATATATAACAACATACTTATATGTTTAGATTCTTAACAAGTTTCTTTTTTTTTACAAGTTTTTTAAAACTGTTTTTAGGTATAGTATATAATACATTATGAGTTTTTATGTTTTATAGGATTACACAAGTTTCAAGTTTATGTGCAATTAGTTTTTATAAATTAGTATTTATTGTATTTTGAAGCTTTTTTCTAATTAGGCAAGGTGGTTTAGGAGGTATTTATCTTAAATTTTAATTGTTTAATGAATTTTAATTAAAACAGACTGTTCATTGGATGTTTTATACCATGTGGTACATCATATTTTACTTTATTAAGACTGTTTCTATTGGGGTGTTTCATCTGAAGAGGTCTTGTAATTTCAGGATAGAAGCAATTATTTAACGAATCAATATTTCCTGTATTTTGGCATCATTTTTCTTTACTTTGTTTGCTGGTATTTCCAGATTTTATTGCCAGTTCAAACTATATGAAAACAACTGTCAGGAATGCATGTAGCAGAAATGAAACATTGTTCACAGAATGGTCTGCATGTTACACATTTACATTATCACATACAGTCACACATTTCTGATCATATTTGACTGTTCATATTTGTGAATAATTGCTATCCACTTTAGTACATGTATTAGAAAATCTGAATGTGTATTGTCAGTATAAACATGTAGATGGTATGAAGTATTTTTGTATGTATTTCTGTAGATAATATTTGGGAACCAGTACTGGGATACCAAGTTCTAAGGAGCTCTTTCCATGGCACATCATCGAGCAGCTGGTTTGCCTAATAGATGGCAAAGTGTTTGCCCATGCGATATACACATTTAAGGACTCCTACTTGAACTGTGAAGCATTTATCCATATGGTTAGACATGGCTAACAGTTACTATGGTGTTCATATATAGTTCATATTTGAAATGTTGTGTCATGAATTGTCAAATCTTAAAAAAAGTATTTATACTGCTTTACCCGTTTGCGTTTAGTTAAGGGACGAGTGAATGTGGGCCACTGCATCATTGATAAAATTATGAGATTTCTATTGGTTAGCTTTTCTCTGTGCAAAAGTGCTAAGTGAAAAGGCACATCAGTCAGCATTTTGGACAGCATTGAGTGGAAGAATAGCATCTGCTGCTTAGCTGACTGTGGTAACAGGTATAAGAGCATTAAGGTTTTTATTTTGAGGCTAGATGCTACAGGGCTTGAATCCATGTCTTTCTAAAAATTTTAAATATGTATTCATGATGTACTTAAATAATTTAATGGGATAATTATTTGAAATTTGAGGTTAAATATAAACAAACACTACTCAACTGATTTATGTCAACAGTACATATGGAGTTACAGATTGATACAGTCATCAGACTACATAAATATTTTTTTTAATTACATTTTTATTATATTTGTCTTTGTTCTACTTTAACTGTGTGTTGCTATAGTACTGTGGGTTTAAGCCACATTGCATGGAGGTAGCTACATCATGCCATTGTATTTGAAGAGCCATTCACCGTTACTTAGTGTTCGTGCACAATGCAAAACTCTGTGCAAACACAGGACAAAAAGTGAAGGAATTTATTGGGGATTTTTTTATTTACGTGTGTGGTATGTGATTCTATTTTTTGACCAGGTTAAAAGTATTAAAATGTGGTAGATAGGAAAGTGGTGAAATGGGGGGCAACAGGGGGAAGAATAAATGGAAAGCGATATAAGAATGTGCAGGAGGGAGGTAAGAAAGAACCATAGCTTTCCACTTTTTCAACAGTGTAAAATGAATGTGTATAGAATATTGGTTGAATTTGGACTGTTACCTCAACACAGATGGTCACAACAACACAATCATGTTGTATAGCCAACTGGACTGAATCAAGTGTGTTGAGAAGATGCATGTGCAAAGTGGAGAGTTATGTATGAGACAATATTTTTTTGGGACAGGTGCCCATTTACAATTTTTTTATTTCAGTAAGAGAGGAATGTTGGGTAAGAGACGTAGGTATTTCTGGGTCAGGTAAGAAGGGTAGGTGAGGAAGTGGATGCAGACAAATAGAACAAACAAGGCAAGAGACAAGAACAGTGAGGGAAACAACAGGTTGGGGACACTATGTTTTGGGATAGGGAGGAGACATTGGATGCCCATGCCTGTCAAATAAGGGGACAGTGAGAATCTAGTCTTCACTCTCAGCACTGTCATCACTGCCCCCCACCCCCAGCTTGTTGTTGGAGTGCTTGGTGTCTACTTTTGCCCAGCATTCCAGTCAGCATCTTCTCCATCTGGCTGAGGTGTCTTCCAATGACTTTTTACACAACCTCAAGCACCATGCCTGATATCTCCTTGCGGTTGACAAAATCCCCACCTCAGTTAAACTGCCAGATGGTACCACAACACCAGCTGCTGGGGTAATACTACCTGATGTGGAGAGACTGAATAGTGCAGAGGCAGCAGAGATAGTACTGTCAGGTTAGGTCCAAGATGTGCTGGCCATCGGTGTAGGAGCCATTGGAGTGGAGGTAGACTGAGCCACAGTGGTTGGCATACCTTCCTGAGCTGTAAAATTTATTGTGAGCTGACAGAGACTGATGGCATCAAAATATTGTGACCACACATATAAAAATAAAAAAGAGAAACATAAGGGTTGGGGTAAGAAAAAAAAAGAGATCATTAATACCATCATATGTGACATACAATAAAGTACTACAATATAAAGAATTTATTTCTACCTTTACATTTAAGTATACTTTTTAACAATGAAAAACTATAATGTATGATTGTTCCATGTAATGCTTACAATATGCATAGTATATTGCACACCACATGCTTGATCAAATAATACAGATGAAGTTAACAGCATGGCAGGTATGCCAACTTTGTTGAAATTATTATTTTATCGTTTTAAATTATTTTACTATATATTTGTTACTTGTGGGATTTGAACCCACAGCATCTGAATACAGTACTACAAGTGAGTCCTCTAGCTGGCTTGTGCTACAGACTGAAGCATGCATGGTTGATTTTACAATTAAGATATGCATGCTTAATGTGCTACTACTGTATAGAATAGCAAGCAATATTTTAGATTAAGTAATAGTTATGTTGCGCTGCATACAGATCCCTTGCTTTCCTAAGTCTTTCTAAATGCTCATCATGGGCTTCCTGTTTGCTGCTATCTCCTGGATGGCTGTAAAATGAAAAAGAGAGAACAAGAGAAGAGCATTATGCATATCTGTCTTGCCTGTATGCAGCTTTCTATCTAATTTAAATAATCTTTATCTGTTTACTTATACAACTGTGGGATGTCAGTAGTTCTAAACTCATCCAGCCACTGGTTGAGTGTATCCTGCTTGTACCTTTTGAGATCATTAAAGTGGTGCCTCCTTGCTGTCCAGTGTGTGGAATGCCAGTCACACTGGAGACAGTCTTGGACAGATTATTTCAACCCTCAGAGTAGTACTGAGACCCGCTTTAATCCCCCTGCAACAATCTTTGGCTGTGGCGTTTTAGAAGAAGTCTAATAAGGATACTAGATTCCACCACAACCCCCACCTTTGATCCCTAAATTGGTCACCTTCCCTTCTATCTCCACACATTTTCACTCAGGGCAAACAGTAACAGTTGAGTGTTTTTCTGCCAATTGGTGTTATCATGTTTAATGCTAGTGTGCAAAACTGAATAACCATGTCAACTGAGTTTGCACAACGTTAAGTAGAGAGCCACAGTGCCAAACAGAGAGGAATGCAGCTTTTGAAATAATACAGTTTCAAAAGAAAATGAGTGCTCTTGTTTCTATTTGATTTTAATTTGAAGACATGTATATGAACATATATTTTATGACCTGCAATATTTGTTTCATGGCTTTCCACACTGATAAAATAAATTTATAAAATGTGAGATTCAAACATATGCAAAACAGACATTTCATTTTTATACAAAGTGAAGTGGAACATCAGTAAGAAAACTTTAGCATTTGCTGGATTAGAACCCAGGCTCACCTGAACAATTGCCCTTAACTTACAACCGCTGCTATAGCTGCTGCCTAGTTGTTCCTGTGGCAGCTGTTGTAAGTTAAGGGCAATCGTACAAGCTCACCTGTAGAATTTTCCTTAACTTACAACTACTGCCACAGGAACAACTAAGCAGCAGCTGTATATTTTCAAATTCATTACTCTGTATGTCTGCTGACCATTCAGCAAAGCCTTTGATCATGTTTGCATGGTGGCAAACCACACATGATGAAATGCATATATTTCAAAACCATCTACTGTCTGATTCCTGTTTGCAGGTGTTCTGGATCTGCAAGTGTTGTTGACCATCCTCAATGCCACTCAGGCTTGCACGCTGGACAGCAAAAGAGGTAACAATGTATTCTTTTTGAAATTGAGAAAGGCTGCTTCTTGTAAGGGCCATTAGACAATGTTTGCAAGAAGGTAAGTGATGGGCAAATGTGACAAGCATAGCTGCACATGTATTACTCTGGTAACAAGTGGTCAGTGCAAGGACATATTTTGCATGCCTTCATCTGCCTACACCCATGGCAGCTGGGGGTTCCCTCTCTGACTCCTCACCTGTGTGTTGCTGTGGTAATCTTGTCAGTGGTGGTGGGATGTGTGGCCCTTCCCCATGGTGTTCCTACTGAAGCTGTTTTCTTAGAATAATATTATGAAGTATGGCACAGGTGGTGAAAATTTCAGCTCATGCATGGGGAGAGTACTGCAGTGCTCCAACCAGATGTATTAAGGCACTGGAACCATGACTTTAGCAGCCCAAACACATGCTCTATGATATTTCTTGTTTGAGCATGCACATTAGTATAGCTTTCCTCAGTTGGCGCGTGTGCATTTCTGATGGGCATCATTAACCGCAGTTCGAGTGCATAACCTGCATCCTCCAGTAAATGACCCTGTGGGATCCCCACCCCAGAAAACATGTTTAGAGCTGAATTGTATGCTAGTCACCCAATCCAAGATGGAGGAGCTATTTAACAAGCTGTAAAGCAATCATGCAGACTCGGTGTAGGCTTTGCCTGTGAATTCCAAAACCTATTGGAATACAGGCACAGAAACTAGTCTACATGAAAAGAATGTTAGGGGCTGCTGTTGCTCTTATTCATGTGTATGTGCAACAGACTGAAGTCTATGGTGCTGCTGCTACTAACTGACCATGGCCAGAAAGAGAAAAGTTTTCAGATCCCATTTCCACAGCTAAGTGAGGTGGAAATTATAGAGCACTACAGGGTGGATAGAAACACACTACAGGAACTCTGAAACCTCTGTCTTCCTCAACTCAGACCAGGGGCAAACAGATAGGAACTATTCCAGTGGAGACAAAGGTGTGTTTAGCACTTAGAATTTTAGCTACAGGAACCTTTCAGAGATGAATAGAAGACATGCTGGGGGTGTCACGGGCATCAGCATCCAGGATCCTCCATTTATTTATTTATTTTTATTTATTTATTTTACATTTGTTTACGGGGATGGTTCAACTGGATATATGTCCATTTTCAGCAAAGGCGAAAAGCTCCAAGTTAATAGATTACATTACATTAGTATTAGTAACATTTACAAATTAACATAGTTTACAGTCTTCAGTAAGGTTACAAACATTTATAGAACATGGTAGGCAACTGAGAGTTTCATGCAGGGTTTCACACAGATAAGGACTTTATCCCATAACGAGCTCTAGATATGCCACAAAGCAAAGTCATATACATTTTAGAGTCAAATGACAGATTTAATTAGGCAAGATATCCAATACGAGGGGGTGGGTGTTAGTCAGGATTTGAACAGGGACATTGCCAGTGAATTTGAAAGTGTAGTTTGAGGCTTTTTTTGAACTGGGTTAGAGAGGGCTGGAGAATAAGTTCAGTGGGTAGAGAGTTATAAGTTTTGCCTACAGAGTTGGCAAATAGAGAGTCACCAGCCAGATTTATGCTTTTGGTTGTCTGAACCAAGAGTTTGTCAGCAGAGGGCAGTGAACTCAGGTTGCTGTAGGGATTAATGATCTTGTTCTAGTGCTGGTGTCTTATTGGAGTGGTTTAGAACTTTGTGGGCTATTATAAGTTGGTTGTATTGGACAAGACTAGTCCATTCAAGCCAACCTAGTTGAGTTAAGTTGATACAGTGGTGGGTCCTAAAGGGTGTACCTGTAGCAAATCTAGCAATATGGTTGTAACATCTTGCAAGTTTGCTAAGAGTGGTTTTATTCAAGTTAATGAAAAGGGGGAGGCATAGAGAAGGGTAGACAGTAAGTCGGAGTGAGCGACAGAAGTTCTTGCAAATGTAGTGAGGAAAGGTTTGATCCTACACAGGAAGCCCAGTTTTTTGTTGGATGGTTTTGATGGTTTGATTGACATGGGTATCATATTTTAGGGTATTGTCGACTGTGACCCCTAGGAGTTTGGTGTGAACATCTGGGGATATAAGTTTGCCATTGCCGGATCTTATGGTAAAGAATGGTGAAGAGGACTTACAGGTGGGGGAAAACATTAGCAGCTTAGTTTTGTTGGGGTTTAAAATAAGCTGATGGTTTACAAGCCATTTTTCAACATAATTGAAATATTCTGGGTTAGAGTCATCAGCTCAGTTGAGGAGACGGCTGCACAGATTAAAGTGGAGTCATCCATGTATTAGATGCAGGTGGCCTTGGGAGTGATTGTGGGTAGGTCATTGATAAAGACTGAGAAGAGAAGTGGTCCTAGTATGGAGCCTTGGGGGACTCCTAGTGTGATGGGTAGACGAGTGGATAGAGTATTCTGTCATAACACTGCTTGTTCTCTGTCAGGCAGATAAGATTGGAACCATTTAATTGCACAGTTATTTAGTGACAGTTTCTTCAGGGTATGGATAAGTAGTTGGTGGTTGACCATATCAAAGGCCTTAGAGAGATCTATGAAGAGAGCTAAGGTAAGTTTGTTATTGTTCCGGTTGATGTTAATGGAGTTAGAGAAGGACAGTAGGGCTGAGGTGGTGCTGTGGTTTGGCCTAATACCATGCTGAGAGTTGGATAGTAGTTTATTCTGGGTGAGATAGTACATTAATTGATTATGGATGCATTTTTCCATTATTTGGAACTGGACCCCACCCAGTTTGGGTTCATGAAGGGACGATCTTGTCTCCTGAACCTGATTGACTTCTTCGAATCAATCTCCAGAGCCATGGATGGGGGTAAGGCGGTCCACACAGCCTATCTGGACCTCACCAAGGCCATTGACACCATCCCCCACTCTAGAATTATAGATAGACTTACTAAGCTGGTCATTAATCCCACCGTCACTCGATGGGTTGCCAACCGGCTTACTGACAGAACCCACACTGAAAAAGTAGCTGACTCCAAATCCAGCTCCAGACAAGTGACAAGTGGAGTACCTCAGGGTTCAATCATGGGACCGCTCTTGTTTGGCATCTACTTCTCTGGAGTACAGGCCAACACTAAGGGACTCTGGCTAACAAGGTTCGCAGATAACTGCAAAATAGGAGCCATTATTGAATCCCCAAATGATGTGGATACTCTACAAAAGGGCCTTACAGAAACAGACGCTTGGTGCCAGAGCCATGGGCTCAAGGTCAATACCAAGAAATGTATAGTTATCCCCTTTGGGAAAAAACCTGTACCCATGAATTACCACATAGGTTGCAGTACACTAAACACTGAAAGTGTGATAAGAGACTTAGGGACACAGGTGGACAGTGGTCTCACCTTCGATAACCACATTGCCACAACAGTCAGGAAATCGTTCTATGTGGCATACCTAATTACTAAGGGCTTTTCATCCAGAAAAAAGTAGGTCATTGTCTCACTGTACTCATCCCTTATTAGACCCATTATAGAATACAACACCCCGTTTGGTATGTACCTCTCAAGACATCTACAACAACTGGAAAGGCCGCAGAAATACCTCACTAAAAGAATCACAGGCCTAAAGCAGATGCCCTACACTGACCACCTTAAAAAAACTCCAGCTATACTCTGTCACATATCGTCTACTCAGAGGCGATCTCTGCTTAACATACAAGGCCATGTCAAACCCAGAGTTGTTGGACATGCTACACTAAAAGAAATCCCAATCCCTCAAAGCCACATGCTACAGGGATCTAAATCTTGTCATCACAATAAACAAAACATGCTGGAGGGATAGGTTCCTGACCCAGAGACTCCCCAAACTCTGGAATAGACTGCTCATATATGTCAAGCAGAGTGCCTCTTTGCCCCTCTTCAAAAGGAACCTTGACGATTGGATGGGAGAAAGGAAATTCACCCCAGGGATCACGTCAGTCACCCTGCTAGACAGTGGTTCAGGGAAGTAAATAGTGTGGGAAGAAATAGTCAGGGAATTGTTATGGCTAGGCTTGTATAGGCACTAGAGCCGTTAGCCTAGTACCAACCTATGAAACTATGAACCTATTTTTGCCAGTGGTGATAGTATGGCTATTGGTCTGTAGTTTGAGAGGTCTAAAGAGTTCCCTCCTTTATGGAGAGGAATAACGCGGGAAACCTTCCAGATAGAGGGAAGGGTGGCTTCAAAAAAGGTTCGGTTTATAATAATAGAACTAGGGTATGCCCCATTCTGAAGATATTCTGGTGGGAGGAGATCAGCTGCTAGGGTAGTGGGTTTTAGTTTGTTAATTAGAGATCTGATGGTTAATGTAGATACAGGCTGGAAGTTAAAGGAGAGTGGAGTAGTGGTTGAGGAGGAATCCTGATTCGGGCCACTGGGAGCCAGTTGGCTAGCTAGTGATTGAATGGTCTTACTGAAGAAACTGTTAAAGACATTTACAGTTTCCTCTGGAGATTTTAGGTTACAAACTGATGGGGTGGAAGTGTTGGATTGTCCAAGGTGGATCAGTTTGTTTACTCCTGCCCAAAACTTTTGAGGTTTGTTCTGATGTTTTTGTTGAAGGTGTTGATAGAAGTTTTTTTGTCTAACAATATGGCTTTCTTAGTATCATTCCTTAGCTGCCAGAATTTAATATGGTCAAGTGGATCTTTTGAGTTATTCCATTTGTCCCATGCTTTATTTCTTGCTGTGATTTTGGTTTTGGTTACTTTAGAGAGCCAGGGGGCAGTTTTAGTTTTGGCTCTAAGGGTATGGACAGGAGCGTGGGAATCTAGAATGGTAAGGAATTTAGAATTAAAATAGGCTAAAGCATCATCCAGTGGAAGATCTTTTAGGATGGCCCAGTTGCATGCTTTGAGTTCATTCTGAAAATCAGTGGTATTAAAGTTCTTCTTATTCTAATAGATTTATAGAGAATTTGGTGGTGGTTATCTGCTTTATGCTTGATGATGTAAGTGAGTAAGTGGTCACCTATATAATCTGGGAGGGTACCAGTGTTGTACAGCTCTGGGTGATTGTTGATAAGAATCCAGTCCAAGATACTACTATTGCAGTAGGGTTTATTTATTCTGGTGGGTGAGGATTTGAGTTGTGTATAGCCATGAAGGTTTACATGGGTTGTGGGAGATTCAGAGGAAAAGTTGTTCCAATCAGTATTAAAGTCTCCTAACACCATTGTTTCATGGGGGTATGTGTTTGATAGCGATTGAAGGAAGTCCTCTAGGGTGTTTGTATTATTGCCTGGGGGGGATATAAATGCAGGCAATTAATATAGATTTAATTTTGTTAAGCTGTAGTCTGATAATGAGAGTTTCAGCATTATTGAACAAGGGAGGTTGTTGTGGGGCTAATGCGACATCTAGTGTATTTTTAAAGAGTACTGCTACTCCCCCACCTTTCCTAGACATACGGTCTAGACTGAGTATGTTGTACCCTGGTGGGATAACTTCATTGTCTTTAGTTCCTGGTTTTAGCCAGGTTTCTGTGAGACATAGCACATCAGGTGAGTTGGCTGCTAAGGGGGCATGGAGAATATGGACCTTGTTGTTTATGCTCCTGATATTTAGGTGACAGGTCAGGAGAGAGTTAGGGGTCCTTGTAGTTGGCTAAATGTTAGAAGGGGTAATGGGGTGGGACCAGGGTTTGGGTGGATGTCTCCATCCCTTATCAGACTGTATTGTATAGTAATTATTAGTTTCAGGGCTTTGCTAATTATTTTATGATAATATCTGGTTTTGGGGGAGATAGACCATAGTCTGGTTAGTTGGTAGTTGTTAAGAGTGAAAAAGTCAGGTTTGTAGAGACCTATGAGTTGATCTGTTTTATTTAAAGTAGGAGTAGTGTTGGTTTGGCATAAGGGGTGGTGAAAGCCAAGGTAGGGCTGATTTTCATAGGTGGTGAGGAGATATGAAATGAGCATTATCGGGATTAGTAACATTATTGCTCTTATTTTGATAGTTAACATAGCACTTGGCTAAGGATTGTGGATTAGGAATACAGAATGATTAGTGGCAGGAAGGGGTGGTGCATGCTATACTACAACAAGGAATGCTATACTACAACATGCCAGTGACCACATATATTTTCCCTGTACTCCTGATGACAGGGACACAAATATGCATGAGTTATACCCTGTAGCATACTGCCTTGAAGTACTGAGTGCCATAGAATTTATATATATATATATATATATATATATATATATATATATATATATATATATATATATATATATATATGTGTGTGTGTGTGTGTGTCTACTGTATATATTTGAAAACTCACTTCTTCAAATATAAACAGTAGACCCGCGGTTACGCAAAAGTGCACTTAAGCGAATGTGCACTTCTGCGAACATCGGTTCAATGAATCGATAAAAAACAGCAAAACATTGTTTTTGCAGGGGGTCTGTGCCCCCCACACCCCCCTACTTAAATATACCAACTCCGAGATCACACTACAGTGGGGAAACACGTAAATTCCCTTTCCCCACTGTAGTGTGCTTTGGCACCTGTGTCCCTTAATGGTTCGTTGAACCATTCTTTGCGGAAGTGCACTTTCGCTTAAGTGCACTTTCGCAAAACCAAGAATCCACTGTTCGTTTTTGAACAAGTAGATTTACGGTCTTTTTAAGTAGACCCATATATATAAATCAAGGCACCATCTCGAGAGCAGGAAAGGCTCTACATAAAGAGAAAGGGCTTCCACTCCATTAACTGCCAAGTTATATGTAACGCAAAGGGAATCATCCCGGATGTGTGCAGTGGAAACCCAGGCAGTTACCGCAACTCACATATCTAGCACAACTCTCAGCTATATCAAATGCACACCAGGGGTGATATCCCTCAGGGTCATTTACTGGGGATGCAGATTATGCACTGGAACTGTGGCTGATGATGTCCATCAGAAATGCATATACACACAACTGAAAAACGCTATAATGAGGCACACACTAAAGCTAGAAATATCTCAGAGCATATGTTTGGGCTGCTGAAGCCATGATTCCTAGGTACATCTGTGGGAGACCTTCAGTATAATCCATGTATATGTACTGAAATATTCACCACCTGTGCCATGCTTCAGAACATCATCCTGAGAAAACAACTTCATCAGGATCAACAAGGGTAAGAGACACATATCCTTCTATCACTGGCAAAGTCCTCACAGCCACATGCAGTTGAGGAGTCAAAGGGGGAACCAGCAGCTGCTCTGGGTGCAGTTGACATAGATGTGCTCAATATACCCTCACATTGGCTAAAAGGCAATGCATAGTGCACTCACTCATCACCTAAGGGGCTAAAACCTTCATCCTACACATACACTAATAATAACCAATGCACACACATAGAAACACAGAATACACACCTACATTTGTTGAGGCTCTCAATAAAAATCTGCCCAAGCAACAGAGACCTCCAAAGCAAAAACGCAAGCAACCTCCACCCCCCCCAACACAACTCAAATGACACATAGCCCACATACTCAAGTGTGCCACTCAACCACAGCCCATAAGGCATAACAATATACCCAACACTCTAGTCATAGGTGACTCTATAGTCAGGTACACTGATGTTCCACTCACCGGGCTAAACAAGGAGGAAGTTGCTGTCAGCTGCCTGTCAGGTGCCATGATCTGCCACATAATGCACACACTCAGTTCCCTCCACAACAAGTACAAATATGACTCTGTCATTGTCCATGTTGGTGTGAGTAACCTGAGACATACCTCCTTGGACTACATGAAAAGAGACATGGAGGGGCTCTCCGATCTTGTAGCCCAGGCAGGTATGACCCCATCCCTGAGTAGTATCCTACCATCACCCAGAATCATACCACAGTACAAGGGCAAAATGATTGACTTCAACAATTGACTAAGCTTCTGGTGTCATTCTATGGGGATTCAGTATCTGCCTGGGATGACATGATTGACAGACCACAATGCTTTGCCAGAGATGGCCTGCACCTGTCACACTTGGGATTCTGGATACTGGCTAAGGCTCTTACCACCCCTATAGTGCCCTTTTTAGGCAAGGTTCAAATGACAAATTCACCACCGTAACAGGTACAAGCAAGTAAAATCTGAGGGTAATGCTACTCAATGCAAGAAGTCTAAACCTCAAAATACACTCATTCGAGGCATTCCTTAAAATGGAGAACATCGACATCTATGCAGTGACAGAGACCTGGTTCAAGGCTCCAGAGAGCACCCCTGAATTACCAGGCTATAATTCATACCATACCTTTCAGCCACCTAACTTGGACCGAAACACTAAAGGTGGAGGCGTGTCCATATTCATTAAGGATATCCACACCTCCAGGCTAGTTGCTCAGCATAATGCATCTCCCCCCCAAAAGGAGAGATATCTATTCCAGAGGATTGTAGCCCCCCAAACATCTCCAACGCCCAGGTGAGAACTGCCCTCACTAAGGCAAAAAACACAGCATCCATGGGACCGGATGGTGTCCCCGGCTGTGTGCTTCATGAACTCAATGAGGAATTAAACCCACAGTTAGGACAGCTGTTTAATCTTAGCCTCACCTCAGGATACATTACTCAGGAGTGTGGCCACGGTGACTGTGGTCCCACTTCATAAGGCGGTGCCTCCACAGACCCTGGAAATTACCGCCCCATTAGCTTGACAAGCCTTATCTGCAAAGCCATGGAGAGGATCATAATGGAACTCATAAATAAAGACATAGGGAACTTGCAGACTTTGGATCCAACTCAGTTTGGCTTTGTCAAAGGCAGATCCTGCCTCTTAAACTTGGTTGACTTTTTCAAGACAGTCACCAAGGCCATTGATGAGGAAAGGCAGTCCATACAGCCTACCTCGACCTGGCAAAGGCCTTGACACAATACCCCACTCAGGTATCATCGAAAAACTCATCAGCTTGAATGTAAACCCATACATCACAAGATGGGTTGCAAACTGGCTAAGTGACAGAACCCACAGGGTCAGAGTTGCTGGAGCCATGTCAGACTCAAAGCCTGTCACAAGTGGTGTCCCACAGGGCTCAGTCCTGGGTCCACTCTTGTTCGGCATCTACTTTTCTGAAGTACAAGCAAACACAGGAGGGTTATGGCTGACAAAGTTTGCAGATGACTGCAAACTCGGGCCCATAGTCGAAAACACATCTGACACAGATATCCTCCAGAAGGGCGTCACAGAAATGGATAACTGGTGCCAGAGCCATGGCCTGAAGTTAACAAAAATGCATAGTCATACCCTTTGGGAAAAACAAGGCTACCCCTAGCTACCATATAGGTGGCAATCCACTGAGCACAGAAAAAGTCATCAGAGATCTGGGGACCCAGGTTGACAGTAGCCTCTCGTTTGACACTCATGTTGCTAAAGTAGTTAGGAAAACCTTCTATATCACCCACCTGATCATGAAGGGATTCACATCTAGATCAAGGGAGGTCATCGTCCCCCTGTACTCATCACTTATTAGACCTATGATTGAGTACAATGGCCCGTTCGGAATGTATCTGACCAGACACCTGCTGCAGCTTGAAAGGCCCCAAAAGTTCCTCACCAAAAGGATAAAGGGTCTCAAAAATATGTCTTATGCTGCCCGACTGAAAGAACTCCAGCTCTATTCAGTCTCATACCTTTGCTCAGAGGTGACCTGTGCCTGACATATAAGGCCATGTCAAACCCAGATTTGATGAATATGCTTCACCTCAAAAATCTAGATCCCTCAGAACCACAAGGGCGGAGACTTAAACCTTGACACGGTTATAAATAGAACGTGCTGGAGGGACAGATTCATCACCCAGAGACTCCCTATGCTGTGGAACAAAATCCCGGTACATGTGAGGCAGAGCACCTCTCTGGTCTTGTTCAAGAGGAATCTTGACCAATGGATGGGAGATTGCAGATATACCCCAGGGATTACTTCAGCGTCACTGCTTGACAGAGGCACAGCAAAATGATAGGCATAGTTTTTATTCAAACTAAAGGGGTGGCGAAAGCCACATAACTATGGGCTAGGCTTATAAATGCCCTTGGGCAGATAGCCTAGTATGAACCTATGAACCTATGAACCTATGAGATTATCCAAGTGCAACTAACTCTGGGCAAGACTGCAATCCAAATTGTAGCTTGCTATAGATCCAACCACTCCTCATTTATTGATACACTGGAAAATATTAGGGTACAACCTAACTCAATAATGATCGATTTCAACCACCCCACCATTAACTGGGAAAACTACTCATGTGCCAACTCTTTCGCTCAACATTTTCTGGAATTCATAAATTCCAATGCCTTGGATCAACTTATCCACACCCCCACCAGGGGCAGCAATATCCTACACCTGGTCATTGCCAACATGGGTGACCGGTGTTCCACACCAGAGGTTAATTCCTCATTGGTTAGATCCGACCACAAGCTAATCACCCTAGACATCCACATCCTGCCCCCACCCCCCCATTAGGGAAACCACCATAACAAATTTCTCCAAAGCCAAATTCATGCTTCTTAAGACAGAATTGGAAAACTTCATGACACCCATGCAGATGGACAATATAGGCATAACTGCTGAATCCTACACAAATGCACTTTATAAGCACTTACATAAGTGCCTGGATTGTGCTATCCCTAACAGAACCAAGATGCTATCCTCCAAAAAAAGAAAGCCAATCTGGTGGACCCCTGCCATAAACAAACTCTACAACAGAAGAAAGAAACTGTTGCAAAAAAGAGTAAAATCAGAGGAACTCCCCTGGTTAGCCTCAGTAAGATGCTGAGATCCCTCATAAAATCCTCCAAAGCTAGATACGAAAACAAAATCACCACTGATTCTAAAGACAACCACAAAGCATTCTATAGCTATGTCAAAAATCTCAATGGTAACACCCAGATCTGCTCTGAGTTACAGCACAATGGCACTAAATATACAGAACCAACTGATATTGCCAACATCCTGGTAGACAGGTTCAGTGCTAACTTTACCCCTCCCTCTCACCCCCTAAAGGGCCCATCTCTATACAGGAAGAATGCAAAGTTGCTGTAACCATGGCTGCACAGGTAAAAAACACACTCTCCAAAGCCAAGAACACAGCATCCATGGGACATGACATCTCAGGCTGAATTCTACATGAACTACAGAATGAACTGACAACCCACCTAAGTACTATGTTCAATCATGGCCTAACCTCAGGCTTTGTGCCCAGTGAATGGCGCACAGTGACGGTTATCCCACTCCACTAATAGGGAGCCACCAAGGACCCCAAGAACTACCAGCCCATTAGCCTGATGAGCCTGGTCTACATGGTCATGGAACTTATCATCATGGAACTTATAAACAAAGACATCGGTAATCTCCAAACTGTGGACCCCACCCAGTTCATGTTTGTAAAAGGCAGATCATGTCTCCTAAACCTGATAGACATCTTTGAAGCAGTCACCAAAGCTGTAGATCAGTGTATTGGATAGTATTGCAGTTGCATCTCCCTGGACATTGGATAGTTCTATTAAAATTTTCAGCTTCAACCTATGGACCCTCATTTATATATCTGCACATTTTTCAGGTCCCATATTTATGCAATGAACCATTAGCTATCATTGATTTCATACAACTAGCGAGTAATTCTAACAAAGTTATAATGTCTGTTCCTTTAGAATACACTATCGCTGGAGCAGTTCCTAGGATGTTTTTACATCTTCAGAAGAAACAATATCCCAGTTCAGCATCACTGTGTTAATATAATCAAAAACTTGATAGCTGAACAGTACAGAAAAAAAAGGGGATGGATGAATCAAACATGCCCTTGCTCATCCTATCTACAGCTGTATCCCCCACATTATTTATAGTGCTTGATTTAATCCTTAAAATAGGTGAAAATCTGCTATAATGCTGGTGCACACCCTCAACTCAAATCTTCTAAGTAAATATGTGGGGTATCCATATTCAATGAACATTGCAATCCATTGATGTATCTCTTTTTCAAAAGTACTATCATCAGAAATTAAATGGGAAACACTTGCCATTTGTCCTTTTACTACTGACTTCTTTTGTTTGAAGGTGTGGCAGCAGTCAAGATGGGGAAATGTGTTTGAAAATGTCTCCTTTCTATATATAGTTGAACCAAAATACTGATTTGCTGTGTCATTGTCCAAACAGATGTCAAGATAGTTAATACTATTCAAGCCATTTTTGTGTGTAAACCTCAAGAAAGGAGTAGAATTTTGCCACAAAGTATAAAAGGATTCCCACTGTTCAATGCTCCTTTCCATAAAATGAGAACATCATCCAGGAACCTACAATTCTTATGAAATAAGGAAAGAAAATGAGGGGTGAATACTGTCTTTTTCTTCTACATGGGTAATACAATATTGGCATATACGGGGGCACACACAGCCCCCATTGCTACACCAGAAATTTGATGGAGTGATGCATGTGATTTATTTAGTTGTATTTCATTATCTAATCTATGTAAAACTACTATAAATTTCAAGACTGATTCTTTAAGAAATTGAACTTGGCAGTTGAGTGACATTATAATTTTTTCTTTTATTTCAAATGTGATTGGATGAATTGTTTGTATTTGATTTTTTTTAATGGCAGAATGTTACTCTGATAAAGTCTTTTTGTTTGTAAGATGAAAGTGCTCAGCCTGTGGTTTTATTCCATTAAAATTCATTGAAGTGTGTTGATGTTTGTTTTGGAGTGTCTGTTTCACTATTTGTTTTTTATTTTGTTAGATTTAGAAGGTATAGAAGTAATTGCATCAAAGTTTTAAAGGTAAGTAAGCAGCACACATTTCACAGTTTCTATTCAGTAACATCCAACCTCCCCTACATTTGCTGACATCTGTATATTATTAAAACATAAAAAAAGACTTCCTGTTAGAAATGGCTTCCTGTCCTTTATAAAAAACTTTAAAATGTAACCTCCTTGAATATAACCTAAGCTTTGTAATAGCATCAACCGTGTCCAACTTAAAACTAGGAACAAATTTGAAACCTTTGTTAAAAATGGAAAAGAAAGTGTGATCAATTTCATAATCTGTGTAATTAAAAATATTGTAACCTCCAAATGACACACAATTACCTTCAACATGGATGTCACTGGGACTATCAGTGCTCACTATCATGACACCAATTATCCCCCTTTAAGAAGATCTGAACAAATTGAGAATAGGAACAGACAAAATACTTTTTTAGGTTTTCAAACACCCCGAGGGAAAACAGGGGGAGGAACAGGGGTGGATACAATTACATCTGCAGGTGATAGGAAGTCATTTCTCAGGAGCAAAGTTTGAGGAAAAAGAGTATTTTTAATCCCCCTTTGCACTCTATTGTGCAAGCTTTCAAAAAAGCTTGCAAATGTGATATCCATGGTGAATTGAGTACAATTAACAAAAATAATAAACATTTTAATTTTAATAAGGAAGGACAACAATTGATGGTCAGACTTAGACAGGATAATTCAATCAGAATTATGAAGCCTAACAAGGGAGGGGGAGTAGTTTTATTTAACACTTTTGATTATGCTAATCAACTGACTGGAATTTTTTCTGATACTGATAAATACCAAGTAGCCTCTTGTAATGAGGCCATTATAGCTCATAGGAAGATTCAGCTTTTTTAGAGGACTCACTGTTCCAGAGTGTTATTTCTGAAGTTTTGTTTGATTTTTTGAGATCTGAACATCCTACAACCCCTATGGCCTTTGGGATTCTAAATGTACATAGGTCAATTGAACAACCACCTTTCAGGGTCATTATTTCTGCAAGATACAGTAGTACCTATCCACTTAGTACATTAATTGATGGAATATTAAAAAATGCAGTCAATGAAGTGAATTACCTTCTTACAGATTCTTGGGATTTTTTGTTAAAGTTCAAGAATGACTGGTATACTTATAGTGAAGTACTCAGAACCGTGGATGTGGTTGACCTATTCACGTCAATTCCACACAGAGAAGGTTTTCATTTTTTGAGGCTATTAGGGATTTAACAAACTTAAACAATACCCTGATACATTTCATTATGACCACCATGGAAATAATTCTCACAAACAATTTCTTCTTGTTTGAGAGTGAACACTACAAGCAGGTTCAAGGTGTGGCAATAGGGGCCACATGTGCCCTTATATATGCAAATCTTGTCCTCTATGCTTAGGAAAAGAAACATATTTTCACCAGTGCCTTTAAGGAAGATTGGTTTTCATATTTTCATTACTTGGATAATATTTTTATCGTGTGGAAGCACAATCAGACAAAGGCAGAGGAATCTGTCAATTACATTAATAGCATCTCCCCTTTTCTCATGTTTGCTTCTCAACATTCAGTGGAAAAAAATCACTTATTTGGATATTCTTATTTCGAAGAACAAAGAAAGGGGAAGTTCTAAATCAACCATCTTTACGAAAAATACTTTTTCCAATAATTATTTAGATTTTTGTAGTTGTCACCCATTTCATCACAAGAAGAACATTTTTAAAGGTCAATTGATCAGAGCAGCAAGAATGTGCTCTAATTTGGAGACATTCTTGAAAGAATTTGATTCTATTACCATTATGTTTAAGAACAGAGAATATCCAGAAAAACTACTTCAGGACATTACTCATAGTGTAGTGGATCTTTGGGGTGTTAAATACAAACCCCGTTGGCTAGTGGTGTAAACACTAGTTCCAACAACATCCCTCATGGTGCTAGATTCAATGTAAGTATGATCATTCCTTATGGTGATGAAGAAAAGATTCTAAAGAATACTATTAAGAAAAATTGGAACATCTTTAAGGGAAATATGGATATATTTAATTTACGGGGACAGAGTCCCCAATTTGTATACAAAACAAAAAAAAATACATTTTATATTGAGCATAGTCCACAAAGGCCCATTGAGACAAAGGGAACATTCAGATGTAGAGGATGTAAACAGTGTGCATTTATTCTAGACAGTGACCATGTACAAGTGGGAGGTAGAGCTAGGCCAGTAAAACTAAAGAAAGGGAATTGTAATACTAAAGGTCTTGTATATTTAAGTGTTTGCCAATTCTGTAATTGTTACTATGAGGGTAAAAGAGAAAGAGCATTCAAACTTAGAATTTATGAACAGTTGTATGCTGTTTCTAGATGCAACAGTAATAACACCCTGTATAAACACACACTTTCATGTCAAGGTTTCACTAATTTCAAGTTTGGTATCTTGGAAGTTGTACCCACAAGTCCCAGGGGTGGGTGGTGGGAATTAAAATTGGATTTAAGAGAGTTATACTGGATATTTAGACTTAATGCTACCATGGCTCCAGGTCTTAACGATTATGTTTCTCTTTTACCAGTATTGAAAAACAAAGCTTTAAAATTATGAATTCCTTAAGATTTTAGTTCAACACACAATTTTTAATTGTTTGATTACAATTTAATGCTTGTAATTATATTAATTGGTAGATTAGAGAGTATTCTGTATATTTAATTGTGACTTTTTCTCCATTCATTCAGTTCTGATGATGTCCCAGAGCATAGATGAAGGGAAGAAAGTGCTAAGCTCTTTGTTTTAATAAATTAAGTTTTACGGATTTATCACAGGCTAAGTGTGTAGCTTATTGTGAAGTAACGTACAAGCACTTTCTTATTTTATCTGTATATTATTGCCATTTAATATTCTCACACATTTTAAGGACAATGATACAAAATGTGTTACAGAGTTACAGACTGCATGTCTCAGATTACTGGTCAGATAAGAGAAGACTGAGCAACATACACAGAAAGATATGACAGAGCTGCATTTCTGCAAGCAATAATCATAAATGATTGTGTAATCATTCATTGCACTGTATCTGAAATTAAGACACGTACAAACAGCTCAGAAGTGTACAACTGTCATATGTTTTGTTAAACTGGGAATGATGTTGCAGTTGTTTATATGCACGATGATTTTCATTCACTGCTGCAAATATTTTTTTCTGTAGTTAAGAGGGATAAGACACCCTTACTGTGTTTTGAAGCTTCATTGGCGTGAGAGTTCAAATCCAGACCTGTGTAAAATATTTCATGTGTGCTAACACAAATTTTGTTGTGTTGTTTATTTAATAGATTTAATTTCTTCCTTTTTCTAATTTTCATTTTTGTATATAAGTATTTGTTCAGTACACAGCTTAGGGCAAACAGAGGAAAAGGAGAAACACAATACATGTGACGTAAAGTACTTCTTCAATGACCAATACATCAACTACACCTGTGAATCTCTTGAGTGTGTAGCACATCTGCTAAACACATTGATTCACACAGCATATACTATTAGTTGAACAGGTTTAAAGTCCCACCTTTATCTTTGAAGGATGAAACCTAATAAACACTACTCACAAGGTTAAATCAAGTTTAGCTTTGCTTGTCTTGTTTGCACAGTGCTTACCATTGTGCAAATTTAGAGTAATGTCACAGTTGAAGAAGACAGCACACATGTACACAAGATGCAGACATTCTTAACTTCAAAAAGGATACATTGTTACATTTTTGACTTTCCATTGAGCATCCCTTCTTAGCAATGTTGCGTGGTGGTTAACAACTTTCCCCCAACACCTGCAGATCTAGAACACCTGCAGAGAGGAAGCAGTCAACAATTTCAAAACAGATACATTCTATCATTTCTTTTGGGCACTGCACAAACATGCTAAGTGGATGTGTGTGGTGGTTAACACACAGCAGTTAATAATGAATAGGGAAATATCTAAGTGTTACTTAACTATTCCTGTGGCACCAGGTGTAAGTGTATGGCAGCAATACTGATGGTGATGGGTTCTAATACAGGAAATTCCAAAGCTTTTTACTGTTGTTTCATTTCATTGTATATTAAATGTCTCATGAAAAAGGTAAACATAATTAAAAATAACAGTTACAATAACTATGTATAGCAGTGGAGTTCATATGAATTCTATGTATGACTGAGGGTATAGACTAGTGTTTCTGTAATTATAATTGTGCTATCTGGCCTTGGATAGCATTCAGACTTCAATAAGACTCAGACACCCATGAATGAGGCTACACACATATATGACTGGATCTACATCTAAACCTCAAACCTCCTAGCTTTCCTATCTACCCCATTTTAACACCTTTAATATGGTCAATCATTACAATCACACACAGCACACATATGTAACAAAAAAATGGAATCCTTCAGTTTTTGGCCTCTGTTTTTGCCCAGAGTTTGGCATCACACACCATACTACACATTGAATGTAGTTTAAAGAATTATTTCATTGCCTTCTAAATACTCACTTCAAACTGTGACATATACCTGGATTGGATCCCTATATCATCTGGAGTCCAAAGGAAATGTGTCAATGCATTCATACCTGCCATCACAAAGTCACCTAAGCAACAGGGGTGTTTCATGCACTCAGTACTGAGGACTCTCATAATTTTATCAGTGAGGCTCGCATTTGCTTGCCACTTAAATACAGACAAACAGGGAAAGCAGTAAAAATGTGTATCTTGCATATGCAAACACTTTGCCATTGACAGTGGAATCCCACTACTCGGTGGTGTGCTATGCAAAGTGGACAATAGCATGTATTACTTTTGTTTACTGTCTATTTAGTCTTCATCTCATGAAAGTGCACTTAAAAACAAAAACAAAAGGAAGGTACTATCTAAGAAAATAACACATATTTACAATGCATCCATCTGTCAACCCCCCATGCATTGCAACCTTAGTCTCTCAGCACTTATATAGCAAGTACACTACAGAAATAAATAACAACTGCTGTCTTATATGTACCATGTACATCTTTATAATGACAATACACATTAAGATTTTCCAATACTTGTAATAATGTGGACACCTGTTTGCATATCATTTGTAAAGCTGTCTCTTAAGTATACCTGCACATTGGAAATGCAACACCAAATACTACATACTGCACACTCATTAATCTGGTAACATGAAGAAATTTAATATCTTGACATTTGGATATGGCTAACTATCCATTCATTGTAGGCCTCCCAGCATCTTCACTCCAACATCCACTGCTGATGTCATCCACTATAAGTTGTGCTGCAGCAATGTAAAAGTCGGTCTTGGGCAGTAGTGCTTGTGTAAAGTACTGAGTTCTCTAGTCTATGTACTTACATAGGTAGGAGTTCTGTTCTCACTGCAGTGAACTGGTGTGTGTGTGTCTAGGCAGTAGAGCATGATTGTGTATCCTGCAGTCACCACTTCAAGACTGTGGATAACCAATTTTTTGACAGTTGCATATGCCTAAACATCCATTTTATGCAGCCCCCCAACATATTCACTCCAATATCCGCTGCTGATGTCATCCATTATAAATTGTCCTGAAGCCTGGTAAAAGTCAGACTTCATGCTGAGTTCTCTAGTCCATTTACTTAGACAAGTAAGGGTTCTAATCTTACTGCAGTCAACGTGTGTGTGTGTGTGTGTGTGTGTGTGTGTGTGTGTGTGTGTGTGTGTGTGTGTGTGTGTGTGTGTGTGTGTGTCTAGTCAGAAAAGCATAATTGAGTATCCTGAAGTCACCACTACAATCCTATGGAGTACTGATATTTTCACAGTTGGACATGCTTACACATCCATTTTATGCAAGCCTCCCATCTTCTTTCAAACATCCATTGATGATGTCATCCACTATAAGTTATAGTGCAGCCTTGTACGAGTCTGACTTGTGCTGTGGAGCTTGCATAAAGTATTGATTTCTCCTGTGTGTGTACTTAGGTAGGGGTTTTGTTCTCACTGCAGTCAACTGGTGTGTGTGTGTGTGTGTGTGTGTGTGTGTGTGTGTGTGTGTGTGTGTGTGTGTGTGTGTGTGTGTGTGTGTGTGTGTGTGTGTGTGTGTGTGTGTGTGTGTGTGTGTGTGTGTGTGTGTGTGTGTGTGTTTATGCATTTGATCAACATTAGAAAGAGGATTTTACACCAGCATGTTGGACCTGTATTACCATCTACCTGTCAACAGACTCTACTAATGTCATCATTTATAAAGTGTTGTCTGACATTCTCCAAGTCAGACGTGTACTGTGGCACTTGCGTTAAAAACAGCAGTGTCTAGTCAGACTTGTACAGTGGAACTTGTGTTAAATATGGCAGTGTCTAGTTGGTGTAGTGAGATAGATATTGGTTCTGTTCTCACTGCAGTCATCTGGTGAGTGTGTGTCTGTGTGTTTGCACTTGCTTGACATTAGAGACAGAATTTTATACCAGCATGTTGGACACTGCTATTAACATCTTCCTGTTAACAGACTCTGCTGATAACATCAACTATAGCTGCATCTCAAGCCTGTTCCATTAATGTCACAGGCTAGGATAAGATACCTAGCCCTAGAGTCAGCAACTCTTGTGCCATTAGATTTTTGGATGTGAAGCATTTCCATCTGGGCAGGGTCACAGACTGACTTGTAGGCCAGGCACAATTCACTTCATCCTATACAATACAGAGGATGATGACAGGGCTTTTAGTCTATACATGTATATCATAGCATGGTTTGTAGGCCCTGTATTTTCTTCCTGTGAAACCCCTATGGTCTCACCAGCTTCTGCAGGTGTCTGGTGAGGTACATGCAAAGGGAAGCATTGTACTCTATTAGTGTTCTGATGAGGTTTGATTACAATTGTGTTATAACATCCTCACACCTGGATATGATGGCCTGACTTATGATGTGCACAACACAGAAGGCTTTCCTTACAACTGTGGAAAATTGATGGCCGAAGTTCAGATTGCTATCTATTTGTTTTCCCAGGTCTTGCAACACTGGGTTTGACCTGGGGGGGGGTTTGACAATTCTGTTGTTAGTGGGGAATTCCACTTTGCAGAAGGCAAATATAATGACACATTTTTGAGTTTTTTTGGTAGACCATGTGGCCAATCATTTCTCTGTGTTAGCCCCTCCTGTAATATGTAAACATCATTGGTGGACTCACTAGCTGCACCTAATATGTAATCATAAGCAAACTTTTTAAACCAGAGGCCGTATACTTTAGCCTGGAATTCTAAGAAGTAGATTCCAAACAGTAAAGGGCCTAGCACAGATCCTTGTGGTATGCCACTGGTGACAGCTCTACTGGTAGAGGTTGATTCACCAACTTTCATAGTATATGTTCTGTTGGTAAGCCAGTTGGCTAACCATCTACCATTGTAAGAGTTAATCCCCAGCTGGGAGAATTTCTCAATGGTATCTCAGTGGAGGATTGTGTCAAAACCTTTGGCCAGATCAACATAGGCGGTATGCACTGTCTTTCCATCACCCAGCCCACTGGTGACTTTGTTGAAGAAGTCTACTATGTTTAATAAGAATAATCTACCCTTAACAAGTCAAACTGGGTTGGCTGTAGAGTTTGAAGGTCACCTATGTCTTTATTGATAAGGTCCATGATTATTCTTTCCATGGCATTGCAGATGACACTGTTTAGACTTTTAAGTCAATGTTTCCCAGGGTTGCTTGCTGGCCCACCTTTGTGCAAGAAGATTACTGCTGCTGTTTTCTACTCTGCTAGAACCAAGCCAGTTCTATGGCTTTGGTGACAGAGGATGGTAATTTGGTCTGCTAGGTCCTGTTGTAGACTGCTTAGTAAGTGATGCACAAAGTGTATACATATCTGTTTAACAGCATTGATAGCATGGGTTACATTCATGACAGTGTGGATTGTGTCATATACATGCCATGCACACCTGCCAACTAGCCTGGATTGTTCATAATGTCACATACAGTTATAACCGTGGCCCTCTTAACACCTCCAGCAGATGTGGACAGTGTCAGGACAGTGAGCTTGATTACCCTCATAAATTGCTGACATCTCACAATAGTTGGATAAGTGTGTTACTGCAGAAACATCTATGATCACTTACAATCACATATGTTATGTCAGAGACATGGGGATTACTGGTGGCATTATTCTGATATTGTCCATGATTGTGTGTGCTTCATTTTGCTGTTGTCCATGAACCTGTAACTATGTGTCCCACTTAGCGGAGACGTCTGCTGATATTACAGTCATACTCAGAAAACTCATTTTGCACAGCTTTACAATTTTCAGCTAACCCCTGTTGTAGGTAACATCCCTGATAGATGTCCTTTCCATTATATATGTCAGGATGTTCATATCACAAAGACATCTTCTCCATTGTTGTCACCTTGCGTGACAGTCAGATAATATGCATTTACACAGTGCAGTCCATACTGTACCATGTTGATATGTGATTAGTGTTCCTGTTACAACTGTCTTCCATTTACATGGCCTACTCTGCTGTATATTACAGTGTTTCACCTGTTCACTTTGCCTGTGTTCATTTCTACAATTCATCTGTGTGCCCCTATTCAATACACACACTTCCTCTCACTGGTTATTTTAAATGGTGGATCATTTATACAACTTTTGTACAGAATGCCTGAAAATTCCACAATACTCTGCACTATATACACTGTCCTGTAATGCTTTTGGACCATATAGATTGCTATATTATTAACCCTGGTAATCATTGTGGCATTCCACACAATCCCACAGACCAAGTTTGCCCATAGTTAAACAGGTCTACATGCCTAATGCTACCCGTGTAGTTTTACATGCTTTCCTGGCCAGCAACACTGTCGCTAGCCATGAAACCATGCTTGTTTATGTTAAAACATGGTGTGCAGCAGAAATATGTAATTAGCACTGCTGCTCACCATACAAACATATAAACTCAGTGTAGGCTTTGTGTGAAGCCTACATGAAGTGTATTGAATCCCCAAGTTTATCTATTCTTTTAACACATTCTTTACTCTATACTTATAATATTCATATTTAATCATATCCATGCTTACTTTATCCACTTCATAAAGTCTTCTTTATATAGTTTTCCCCAAAACTTTTTACTTTTTTACATTTCAAAAACAGATGTCCTCTAGTTTCTTCTTCTAGACAATGTAAACATACTCTATCACCTTTCTTTTTACATAGCATATTTCCTTTTACTGGCAGTTTATCTATTACCAGTCTCCACAAAAAAATCATTCTACTTTCTGATTACACCATTTGCTTATTTTTATTGCTGTAATTTTTTTTCATCTGTTCGAGTTTCCTGTGGTTTTACATAGTAATGTTTTATCGTTGCATTCTTATACCATACTTTTCTATCTTTTTCTATATCATCAATTTTTATTTTCCACAAAAATAATTTTTCTTGGTAACATTTTAGTTCTTTGTTTATGTACTCACTTTCTGTTTTACTGTTTTTGACCATACCCCAATGTTTATCATACTTATATTTATGCATTTTTGCTACTAATCTCTCATCTTTTTCATTTGTCCACTTTAACACTCTGTGCACATTTTATGAAACAATGAATACCACTGGGTTAATCAGTCCTAAACCTCCTTTATTTACATACAGAACTCCCCTTTTTACTGGGTTTAATCTAGAACCCCATACAAATGAAAATATCTGCAATAATTCCTTTTCAAATACTGTTGGCAACATAAATACACTTCCTAAGTATGCTATTTTTCCCATTAGTACTGACTTTATCAAAAACACCTTTTGAATGATAATGTATATCTTCTCCAGAAAATATGCTTTATTTCTTCTATTGTTTTTTCCCATTGAATTCTACTTACATCTTTATTCCCAAATTTTATACCTAATACAGAAATTTTATTTATTGTAAAATATATATCCCCAATATTTACTACATCACCTAAACCATTACTTTTCTCTGCATTTATAGCCATCTCTATCATCTCTAAACACTCATTTGTGCAAGTTATTACCTTTTTTATTCAAATTTTGTTTTTTGCAATTATTATAATGTCATCCGCATATGTTAACATAACTAGAATTCTTCACCCCTCAGATGTTATATACCCAGACTCATTCATTTTAAAATTTCTTTCATATGTTATCACATTCATAGCTAATGCAAAAAGTATACAACTCATTGGACATCTATATCTTACACCACTCTTCATATGTACCTCTTGGCTTAATCAGCCATTTACAAATATTTTTACTTCATTATTACTATATGCTGACATACATAATTTCCTAACTTTCTGACTTATATTGCATTATTGCATTATTAACCATCGGCTTTCAAGTCCAATTGTGTCAAATGCCTTATTAAGGTCTCCTATCATGATTTTTGCTTCTTTTTTTCTGTTCATAACATCATCCACAATTTCTCTAACTATGATTAATAATTCTTGACAACCCTTCCCCTTTATACTATATATGCTATCTTCCATAATATTTCTCATTTTAATTTCAACTCTCTTTTGTATTATTTTCATAGAGATCTTATAATCATTATTTGATACTATTGGTCTTCATTTTTTTAATTCTCCTGTACCATCCTTTTTCCATATGAATTTAAGCATTCCACTACATAATCCTTTATACAAAAAAACTTCATTTAACCATTCATTGAACATCTTTAAAAATATATATATATTTGTGCCATCCCATAAATTTGTATGCATTTCATCCAATATTCCATCTAGGCCTGCAGCCAAATCTATATTTGCTTGTCATAATATTTTATACAGCTCATTTAAAGAAATTTCATTTTCCAACTCTGTATTCCCTTTTACTGTTATTTTTTTTTTACTTTCCATGTTTTTTCACTACCTTTTTTTTCTTTAAACATTTATTTTACATATTGTACTACACTATTTATAATCTTTTTCTGAGTTATTTATGTTTCTCCCTTTACATTTTTGTTTATCTCATTATACTACCATCTCCCTTTACTAATCTGCTTAAATAATTTGATACTCCATTTCCTTTTCCTTGAGAAAAAATGTTCTTATATAACAACCCTTATATTTTTTCTTGATTTCTTTCATATAATTCTTTTTCTTTGTCAAAGTGCTTTCTATCATTATGCTCTAAATCTTCCAATGCATCATTATATTTCTTTTATATTTTTCTTTTCCACTTTTCTCATATCATATTGCCACTGTAAAAACATTTTTTTATATTTTCCTTAAATTTCATGCACAATTCAGATATATTTTTATAAAATGTTCTCATAATAATATAATCTTTCCATAACTGTGTTGCTAATCATTTTCCTTCTTCACCCCATGCCATCTCATGTATCCTTTTAAATCCTTTTGCCTATTGTTATATATTACTTTTTTCTTTTATGTCTAGTCATATTGCAAGATGATCAGAAAATCCTGTTTCAACTACCTCCCTTTCTCCTATACCAAAATATCTCCTTATTAAACCTTCTAATACTATAAAATAATCTATTCCAGTTTTATACATACCTCTTTTGTAAGTCCATGATTTTTTTCCCAGTTTTACCTTACCACATCTAATAACTTCTAACAGTTTTTTTTATAAGATTTCCTTTCTTTTTATGCTTGCCTATTTGATCACAACATGAGTCTGCTGTTATTATAACATTCATATTTATGGCTACATAGTCTACAATCGGATGAAATAAGCTTTCCCTTTCTTTACAGTTTTTATAAGCATACAGTGTTATAATTCTATAGACTTGTTTTTTTTTCCAGTTTAAATCTAAAATGGTTAATCTTCCCATTTTTTTTCTAAAATTACAACTAATATCTTTACTGTATTTTTACAGAATGCAGATATTCTGCAGCATCTCACATTTCCCAAATTCCAGACTATCTCTCCTCCCCAGAGTTTCACTATGTGCACTCTTTCTTCATTTGTTAAAAATTGTGTATCTTCTAATATAATTACATCTACATCACATTTATTACACAACTCCAAATTGTGTTATTCTTCTTACTATATTCTTAATACTATTCATGTTTACAGAAAGCACAAAATTGTTGTTTTCCCTTTTCCTTAGATTCATGGTTTCATAAACTCATAGCTAATTACTGCATTAACTTTCTTAATAGGTCATGTTTAGCCTAACTAATTTCTTTTCCAAAGGTGAGAATCAAACACTGTATCTTATATGTTTGAGTCTAACACCTTAACCATTATGCCACATTTTAGCTGTACATATTCTTTTTCATCCGTTTCCTTTTTTTTCTCTTTTGTATGTATCAATTTAAATTTTATTTTTCTGTCATTTACCCTTTTGCCAATATAATTATTTCCCCCTTTAACTACTTCCAAGTTTATTTTTTCTTCATCACTTTTTTCAGAACCTTCTTCTATGTCCTGTTTATTTTTCTTATTAAAATTTTTGCTCTATTTCTACTACTTTTAAATGTTTTTATTTTATTTTATTCTTTCTTTTTCCTTACTGTTATTTGCATTGTTTAATCCATCCATAAATGTCTAGTTTTGTTACATCTATAACATTTGAATTCACATTTTTGCATCATGTTCCATTTCCACACAAATATAAATTTTTATTTTGTCACATTTATTTATCAAATGTCCTTCTTTTCCACAAAAACATGTTTTGGGTTGTGCACAGTAGTTCATAACACCCCTATTTCACTCCACATTTCTCATGCTTGGTATATGTATAATGTTTTCTCTTTCTATTTTTAACACAATATTACAATCCCAGCCACCAGTCCATAAACCCCTTTTGTCATAAACCTTTGCAATGTCCAATACTTCTTAAAATAAAGCTTTCAAATGCCTTTCCAAAGTCTCTCTTTCTACCTCTGTTTGAAATTGCACATGAATCTTCTTTTTTATTTCCCTGTTAAATGCATTTATCACATAAACATTTTGTGGGTAACAGTCTTCCTTTTTTCATATTCTCCTAGAAAAATTTCCATTGAAAAACAGTCTCAAAGGTAATATCACAAAATGTCTCTTTAAAAAGAATAAATGCTCGTACCTCATGTGCTTTTACACCAAAAAGGAGCTATTAAGTTGTCCCACACTTCATATCTGTCCAGTTCTTTGTAGTCACACTTTGACCCAAAACTTGGACCGAACCACAAAAAGAGGGGGAGTATCAATATTCGTCAAATATACCCACACCTCCAGGTTGGTGGCACAGCACGAAGCATCAGAGACTATCCATGTGCAACTAACAGTGGGTAAAACTGCCTTCCAGTTTATAGCCTGCTACAGACCACCCTCCCAAACCCAGGAACCCCACTCGGCCTTCCTGAGAACACTGGAAAATATGAAGGTCTCTCCAAACACCATTATATTGGGCAACTTCAACTACCCAAACATAGACTGGGAGCATTATTCTAGCCCCAGCACCCTAGCCCAAAGGTTCCTAGAATTTATAAACTCAAATGCTATGGAACAACTTGTTACCACTCACACAAGATGGGAAAACATACTGGACCTGATCATCACCAACATGGGGGCTCTATGCTCCAGACCAGAAGTGTATCCCTCACTGGTAAGATCAGACCATAAACTAATCTCACTGGATATTCACATCCCGCCCCCACCCCCTGCCCAGAAACCCACAGTGAAAAACTTCTCTAAAGCAAATTTCACACTCCTCAAAACCGAGGTGGAATCCTTCAAAGCCCCCAGGCCTGTGGAAAATACAGCCCAGAGTGCAGAATCCTTTATAAATGCATTCTATGAACACCTTCAGGAATGCATGGATCATGCAATCTCAAATAAAACCAAGACTCAATCCTCCAAAGGCAGGTGTCCTGTCTGGTGGACCCCAGCCATAAACAAACTATACAATAGAAGGAGGAAGCTACTACATGATAGAGCAAAATCCCAAAAAGGGAAGGCATCTCTGATCAGTATTAGTAAAAAGCTACGGGCACTCATAAAATCGTCTAAGGCCAGCTTCGAGAGAAATATTGCACAGGACACTAAGGATAATCACAAGGGCTTTTTTTAGGTTAGAAACCTGGTGGAATTCCCAGATATGCTTCAGAATTAGTCCAAAACGACAAAAAATACACTGAACCCACAGACATTGCCAACATCCTAGCTGACAGGTTCAGTGCAGACTCCCCCCCCTTCCCACCAAAAGGGCAAATATCTATCCCAGCAGAGTGCTGCCTCTCTGACAGCTCAGATGCTCAGGTAAGAGCCGCCCTCTCCAAAGCAAAAAACACAGCATCAATGGGACCAGATGGTGTCCCGGGCTGCATCCTCCATGAACTCCAAGAAGAGCTAAACCCAAACATAAAACTACTGTTCAATCTCAGCCTTACTACAGGATATGTACCCAGAGAGTGGCGTACAGCAACAGTGGTCTCTCTCCACAAAGGTGGTGCCTCAACGGATCCTGGAAACTATCACCCCATAAGCCTGACTAGCTTGGTCTGCAAAGCTATGGAAAGGATCATCATGGACCTCATAAATAAAGATATTGGGGACCTACAGACACTGGATCCTACTCAGCTGGCTTTGTTAAGGGCAGATTCTGCCTCTTAAACCTGGTCAATTTCTTTGAAACAGTCACCAAGGCCATTGGTCGAGGGGAAGGTGGTCCACACAGCCTACCTGGACCTTGCAAAAGCCTAAGATACAATACCCCACTCGGGCATTATAGATAAGCTCACCAGCTTAAATATAAACCCCTATGTCACTAGATGGGTTGCAAACTGGCTCAAGGACAGAACCCACATGGTTAGAATTGCTGGAGCCATGTCAGACTCCAAACCAGTTACAAGTGGTGACCCACAAGGCTCAGTCCTGGGACCTCTCTTGTTTGGTATATATTTCTCGAAGGTACAGGCCAACACAGAAGAACTGTGGCTGACCAAGTTCGCAGATGACTGCAAACTGGGTGCCATAATCGACTCTCCAACCGACACAAGCATCCTACAAAAGGGCCTCATAGAAACAGACAACTGGTGCCAGAGCCATGGCCTCAAGCTAAATACCAAAAAGTGTATAGTCATCCCCTTTGGCAAAAACAAAGTGCCCACAAATTGCCACATAGGTGTTAATCCATTAAGTATGGAAGAAGTAATTAGGGACCTGGGGACCCAAGTTGATAGCAATCTCTCATTTGAAAACCACGTGGCCAAAGTGGTTAGAAAAACATTTTATATAGCACACCTCATCATGAAGGGATTCACATCTAGATCAGGGGAGGTAATCGTGCCTCTTTACTCATCCCTCATCAGGCCCATAATTGAGTACAATGCCCCTTTTGGGATGTACCTTACCAGACACCTGCAGCAACTGGAAAGACCCCAAAAGTACCTCACCAAGAGGATCAAAGGGCTCAAACAGATGTCATATGCTGCCTGGTTAAAGAAACTCAAGCTCTACTCAGTGGCATACCACCTGCTCAGAGGCGATCTGTGCCTGACATATAAAGCCATGTCCAACCCAGAATTAATGGACATGCTGCACCTCAGAAAATCCAAATCCCATTGAGCTACGCGCTCGAGAGACTTGAACCTCAGCACTGAAATAAATAGGACATGCTGGACAGACAGATTCATAACCCAGAGGCTCCCTTCACTCTGGAATAAAATCCCAGTCCAGGTTAGGCAGAGTCCCTCATTGACTCTCTTCAAGAGGAATCTTGATGAGTGGATGGGAGATCATAGGTTTACCCCGGGTATCACTTCTGTGTCACTGTTAGACAGAGACACAGTATACTAACCTCGAAATAGGGCATAGCAAAACTCATTTAAAATGGGTGGCGAAAGCCAAACACACTCTGGCTAGGCTTATAAATGTCCTAGGGCAGATAGCCTAGTATGAACCTATGAACCTATGAATCACATACTTCCAGTTTCCTTTTCTTCAGCCTTCTTTTCTGCTTCTCCACTTTTGCTTTTTTTTTTTTTTACTTCCTCTGCATATGATTTCTTTTCCATCTCACAACTATTCTTAAGGATTGTCTCTGCATCCTCCTTTTGAGTTTTCCACATAATGCCCCAACAGAAAATATCTTCATCATTTTCTGGCTCACTCTGCACCACCATTTCTTTAAGTAAATCATCCTGTGACCCTTCCAACTGGAGGGTTGTAATTATACATCCATCATTTGCTGAGTCATCTCCATCAAACAGGTTTCCTTGAAACATTTCCTCAGAATCCTGCACACATTCTTTGGTCTTGATATTTGCTTTCTCCTTAATTTTTTTCACTACTCCATCATCTCCTTCTCTCCATCTGCCTCCCTGTTTCTTCAGGCCACCTCTGTGCCTGGAATGGAAACAGGAAGTTATCCTCTAAAATGGGTCCCACTCACAACAATGATTAGTAGGGGAGGTTCCCTGATGCTTTGGCCAAATTTTATTTAATATACATACCATCTCACGTCTCCACTAGAAAAGAGGCTACTAGCCTAGAAGGACTAACTTGGTCAACAAAGGATAACTAAAAAATAAAATAAAATAAAATAAAAAAGATCAGAAATAAAATACATTACCACCCTAGTTCATGTCTGCAATGAGACGGAGAAAAAGAGGATGGATATGTTAATGAGGATTGACCTCCTCATCCATGTCAGATGTTATGGCATGCATATATCTTCTATGAGGAGTTCTGCCTTTGCAACACAAGAAAGGAGTCACAAGCTTATCCTGCTGGGTGTTCACCTTGTGTGGGAACATACCTACAATAACTGTGACATCTAAGAAGACAGAAATCCAGCGAGTACATCCAGTTTATGGTGTGTTATACAAGTATTCAGTGAATGCTTCTGCATAAATATCATTCAAGAATGCATTTCTGAAAAATGTCTGAAAGATAGCCAGTGTCTTTATTGGGAACACAAGGCAAAGGCTAAGTGTTTGGAAAACTGACACATATGGTTTCCAATTCAGAGACTAATATGAATTCTGCTGTAGCAGTTGGTTCAAATGAGGGAAAGAATTAATTTCTTGTTACAAAAACACAGATTTCATGAACATATAAAAACCCTGACAGGTGGCTGGATAAGAAAAGTACCTCTAATAAAGACTTTACTGACATTAAAAGTTGCTAATGATGTAGAGCTAGATCCATGTTTAGTGTTAAAATGAATAGACAGTACACTTCAAAGGAATGGTAGTTTAATCCTGTATCATAGATCTGAGAATGATGAACTAGGATACCTGTAAGTATTGAAGCTGTGATTGGATTCAAACCTTTAGATGCTGCTCTTTACTTTTGTACATTTTCTGGTACAAAACCACTAACCAGAAGTATTTGTACTACTCTATGTGTTACTTCATAATGAGCAGAACTGGAGTATTGGTGAGGTTAGAAGGAAATGAAGAAGGTCTGCACAAGACTTGGTGGAATTGTGTGTTAGGAGGGTTCTAAAGGCATTCAGATGTAAAGGCTGTTAGGAAACCATACTTGTTAAGGTAAAAATATGGCTTTGGAATGTCTTTAAAGTTGTTCTGCTTGGCTTTCTTAATTAATTTTTGGAATAAAGAAAAATGGGAGAAGCATGATTGTCAAGGTGGCCATTTCTGGATGAGATCATCCTTTTGACATTCCCTCAGAGGTGGGATATAGAGAAAAGAATTTGCTGCATTTGGCATTAGTTGAAGATGCAAAAAATATCACAGAAAGTCTTGTGCTAGTAATCAAAGACCTTCCACTCTAGAGATAGAATGTGGAACCCTGCATGGGGAATTAGTAAGCAGCATTTCAGCCTGCCTTCTAGATAATTTCCCCTGCGGGAATGTTATTGATACAAAAAAGTCATATTGGCATTGCCAATTCCTATACCCTCAGTGTTTCTTGACTGAGTGGGAAGGGGTGAGTTCCATGCTGCTTGTTTATGTATTAAACCACTGCCATGTTTTTGATGTGGATTCCTAGCACATTGAGACATGGAGTCCCGAAAAGTCTACAGTGTTTGAATGACTACAATAACCACCAGAATGCAAATATGCATTCTGACCTCTTTCTGTAACCATTTACATTGGACATCATGCCCTTACCAATACTGTCCTGCCACAGGATAAAGTTGTCTGTGGTGACAGCCACTACAGGATTAGAGACTTGGAATGGACCACCCTGTGCTGAGTATGGAGTGTGGCGCAGTCATTTTAAGTACAACTTGCATGCCACAGACATTTTATATATCATGAGATCTGTTAAATATGATGACATCAAGTTTCAACATCCATTGTATAACTCTTATATACAGCCTGGCAGATTTGTAATAACAAAATGTAGCTATGCTGCATTCTTTTATTATGGACAGTCATGGGTAAAACAGCAACTGAACGGCTTAAAGTCTACTTAATCCACCACAACAGATTATATGATAAACCAAAACAAGATTTAATGTAAGCGCTTTCACTGGAAAAATGTTCTGTGAGGTTGCATAAGCATCCTAGTGTGTTTTAAGTTTGAGTAACCCCCTGTAGCTTTAATTCTTAAATGCTTGTGTATGACATCAGGAACTATGACAAAGCTCTAGAGTTCATTTTTGCAAAATCTGAAGACTGGACTATTCTAGTTCAGTAAGGCTGGAAAACAAGGATTTTTTTGGGTTTTTTTTTTTTTTTTCAGAGACAGAACAAAGAGCATACAGTAAAAAACAGTAAATGCTTTATGAGATGCTTGATTTAAGAAATATAACTGAGAGTTTATAGCCTAACAGTTAAATGTTAAACAAAATGATGTTTGTTTAAACTATCTAAAGTTCAACCATATATATTTGCCAAAGAGAAAGTTGTTTTTTGTCCTGTTTGTCTTTTTGCCTTGATGATGCTTGCACCATAACTATTAAACAATATGCAGAGCTGATTTCAAGGGTTTTGTTGAAATTCTGTCTAGATACAGTAGTCAAAAATAATGAAATATGTACTCTTGTGGAAGAAATATTCCATTAAAGTAAAAATATTTGAATTATTTTTAGAAGTATTGTAATGCAGATTCAGGAACATTGTACCAGCTGGAAAAAAAAGCAAAATGTCTAGGGAGCCTAAAGTTTAAGCAGACTGTTGGGTCCAGCAGTTCTAACTGGCTTATATATCTTTGAGCAAAGCTTTGGGAGGTGAAGGAATCACAGATAGTCCATTTTATCATATGAATGGTTGTTTGCAGGTTTGCTGAAATATAAAACAAAAATTCAGATTTTCATATCTCACAGAGCTTCCCCATCCAGACATCAATAACAGCTGTCTGTAGTGTGAATAAGAGAAGTAGCAAATTAAATGGTTCCAGAGACTCAACAGGCTGCTGTGGCTCCCTTAGCCAATGTCTTTTCCAGCATTGCACCATCTGAGGCCTATACACCTGATCAGCACCCATCCAGAGATTAGCATCTGGTTCTCTTTCATAGGATTTTCCCCTTAACTGCATCTTAAATGACCATTATTCATTTAGACACTGGGTTTTTTAAGGGTTAGTTTGTGAAAGATGGATGTGAGTGCCTGATGATTGTCAGAATCATGTCAGTCCACTGTAGCAGCAATCAGGGAGTGCCAAAACTGTGAAAATAACTCAGTCAGATCCACCCTCAGTAAACCTCAAACTGGAGTAAGCCCTCCGCAATATCATCTGGGGGACACCCACATACTTCCATACCTACATATATCAACTCTACTATGACAGTGGGGTGAAGGCCAAACTCAAATGGTGCTGAAAGTAGCTTTCAATGAGTTTCATTTTTGTCATCACAATTTTGTGAAACATTACATGTACAACTGACATGTTCTCCTCTTTTTGTGTGTGTGTGGGGGGGGTGCTAGAGTCAGTGGACATCCCTTGAGTTAAGGATCAGCACCATAGTCCTGACACTATTGAACATAGAAAGCATATTTCTTCTCTATCAAGGAATGTGTAGCTACTATAGCTAGACTTCATGGGTATGTAGAAATGCACATTTGCAAAAGCATAGCAGGGATAGTGCAGTGGTTATTGACAACAAAAGTGAGGGAATGCAGTTAAAAGAATAAAAACAAACCCTTCCTCAATAATGCCCATGATCCTGGATTGTTGCTTCTTTGTTCTGGTGTCCTACGGCACTGGGAGGCAGGAGAAATAGTTGGGCATGTTGATGATAAGGGACTTAGTGATTTATGGAGACAGGGATGGGGATATAAAAATGAATCAAATTAATTGTTCAGTTTTAGTGAACCCCAGCTTCTTGGGCATTTGAAGAACTGGATAACACAGTGAACCAGACATCACCCACCCAGATACCCAGCATTTCTCATTACATTTCGACAGCAGAATATCTCTGTGGAATACTTTGCTACAAAAATCCAACCAAGCTCTTCTCTTCATCTCTAGGCTATCCACCTTGGAAGTGATGCCAGGCAAGAGCAAGAAATGACAACACATTCTGTTTGTCTCCTCAGATTCAGAAGAGCTTGAAGACAGAGTCTACAGGGATCAATAACATTAACTGCATCTACAAAAAGAGTATTCATTGTTACCTCAATAAAAGCTAAGAGACTGCTCAACATAGTAATGGGATTGGACATCCTTCCTAACAAAAGGGAAAGTAGAACTCTAGTTAGTTAAGAGAAAATGTTTATACCTTAGCCATGTTGGCCATTAGAGTGGAAACTAATATAGGCATATGGTGAAGAATCATGGGGACATCTTTATTCAGATAATGGAACTATCCTGAGTATTTGAAATGTATCCTAGCAGAATAAAATTTGTAGTTTGGCCAAGACTTCTGAGAAAGTGAGCAAGTACTTAACTAAATGTGGGTATGATACTGTGGACAACTGCACCAGGGCTACCACTTCAGAGTCTTTCTTGAGAAAGATATGGTTAGCTGACTATATCGTTTTTCTCCATATAATATGAATGTCCAGCTGCATAATGGATCCCTTGAGGTGTGTCTACAAGATCTTTTACAAGAACCTTCAGGAAAAATCCAAAACTATACAGTTTGTGAGGCAAATAGTTCATCTATCAAAGAACAAATATTCCAGAAGCTAGCTTTAAGTGTCTTTTCCTTTTACAGGATTCAAACTAATCAGGAACAATCTGGATGAAGGTGACCAGTCAACCTGCAGGATAGACAGTCTCAATCATATCTTCAAAAAAGTAAAACACAAAATCCAAGAGGCTCCAAAACCAATATCTTCAAAACAGACACTTATAGGACAAAGTCTTCAAACAGCAATAACAATCAAAAACTGTAGAATTTGTACCCCTCTCCCCCCAGCTTTATTGCACTAAGAGGACGTTTTTCTCTTTTTAAGCTACACTGATTAATCTTGCCCTCAGACAAATGGATGCACACTGATTTCAGTGGACTAACCAATAGAGTTGATGCAGTCTGTCTCTAATTCATGTACATGCAACAGCATGCACTACAAGTCATATAACTGCTTTTGGAGTGTTGGGCAATTAAAATCAAAAATTCCCTTGTTAGAGAGGGGCAGATGGTACATTTATGCTTATTCCTATCAGCACCGAAGAAGTATGAATGAAAACTGCTTTAGTGCTATTGTGGAATGTTTAAGTATAACAAATCTGTGGGAACATACAAGCCTTGCTTTTCATATGTTTGAGGGTACATTCCTCATCCCCTTGGATGGGTGGTTGGCATAATGGTTACAGTATTTGCCTTACAAGCATAAGGTGCAAGGTTTGATTTTCAGATGGAGTAATTGACTAGGCTTAAAATGGCTCACAAGAGCAGTTAGCCTAGTACTAATCTAGGAACATGAAAAATGCCTTCCAGTGTATCCCAATCACTGACATTTGACCTTTCTGTGATATGCAGCATATTCTCCAAATGTTCAGCAGCATTGTTTATGCACCTAAGAATGAAGAGGTGACTTTTACATCAGGCTAACTGTCAGATCTGGGCCTCTGCTTCCAGAGCGTGGTAATGTCCCTGACTTCTCGAACAAAATACTCACAGAAAAAGTCATTCCTGTGGTAACTGTACTGGTCAAGCAACGTGCAGTGACCCTACCCCAAGATATAGTGCAGCTCATAAACGTTTGTTTTTTCTTTAGATCACCAAGAATATCACCTCAAAGTAGGAGCTTTCCTGAAAATCCTGGGCTACATTTAATCCTCAGTACTGATGATTCCAATGGAATATATGCTGGCACTTGAAAACCCTTTAGAACCAGACCACCCATTTTATGAAGCATATCCTTCCCTTGTCTCCTAAATTTGTCAGACAATTCCAGTCTTAGTACTCTTAAATCTTAATAATCTTATGGTTCTCCTTCTCTGAGAAGCCAGACAAGACACTATAACAGGTACATCAAACAATTATTTAGAGCTGGCAGCCCAGAGAATATAAGTTCAAACACATCATCCCAAAAAATAGCTATTTGATAAGTTTGTTTCACCATTTCAGTCTCGTCTGAAATAAAACCAAAAATACAGCCTAAACAGTGAAAGAATATATTACAGTAGTCTGACACTTTAACAAACTAGGGGATGTACACTCATTTTCTTCTTTGCAGGCTAATCTTGTGTGTTTACATACACATGTCCACTGATTACAGGCACTTTATTTATAGTGTACCTATCAGATGCCTAATTGTGATTATCAAATGAATGAAAGAAAAAATAATGGGCACAGGAATGACTTTCATCTCATCTCATGTGCATGCATGTGTCTGTGTAGACTCACTTGCACACACACACACACACACACACACACACACACACACACACACACACACACACACACACACACACACACACACACACACGGTCACCATTTACTGCCAATCTATGTGATGATCAGATGAACAGATGACTAAATAAATGATATAGTCAGAAATATATTTTAGTTCAGATGCACTTGTACTACAGTTCAACTCATTGCACCCATCCCACAAACATGTAAGTGTGTGTGTGTGTGTGTGTGTGTGTGTGTGTGTGTGTGTGTGTGTGTGTGTGTGTGTGTGTGTGTGTGTGTGTGTGTGTGTGTGAGAATGTGTGTATGTGTGTATGTGCATCTGTGTCTGTGTGTCTGCTATTTATATTATCCCTGGCATCTCATGGTTCCCCACTTTACTTTTTTAAGTGCCTTTAAGGCAAGCTATATAGAGTGTTCCTGGTGGTGAGTGTTCCCCCAGACTCACATCATTAGATTTATCCTTGTTTGTAGTAGTCTCCCAGACCCATGTCTTCAAACTTATTCTCTGGTGTCTAGTGGTTCCCTTCAACCCACCTCTTTAGAGGTATTCATTGGTAGCTACAGGTCTCCCCCACCTCAAATCTATGTTAGGTCTGAGTGGCATTAGGGCATGAGATGAAAGAGTTATTTCCAGGCATCTAGTGGTTCCCCCGCCCCTAAGTGCCATTAAGGCACAATGATCTACAGTTACTTATGATGGCAAATGTTGTCCCCAACCCAATGTTGCAGGCTTTGCTCATTAGTCTAGGGGTATGGCATCTTCTCCAAACCACACACACATGCACACAGACACACACACACACACACACACACACACACACACACACACACACACACACACACACACACACACACACAGAGCGCCATTCCCCTCAATCACACTTGCAAACACACTCACACACACAACACACACACACGCACATGTCCATCATTTACAGCTACTTTATTGACTGAGTATACCTTAGATGTCTGTGACCAAATGAATAACTAATAGCTTAATGGTGCCACAGTAATGTATTTTAGCTCATTGCTGGCAGACACATTGTCCTGTACATAGACAGATATACACAGAAAATCATAAATGTTTATATGTAAAATATACATATATCTGACTGGCAGTGGCATCAGTAAACAGAACAGATCAAGTAAACAAGCAATCACACAATGACACAGATTACAGAATTAGTAATTAATTAGAAATTATTTAATAAAGAAAGTAAGTATTTCCACAATGCTTCCAGCTGTCTGAGTCAATTCACAGCAGTTCTTATTCCTTCCCTTTCATTCAAGCTGACTCAGGCATCTGTACTTGCCACAGTCTAAACCCATGTGAAAAAAGTGCTTATTGCTTCCTCTAACAGTCCAGTTACCCTACAATGAAGTGCCTTTTCTGGCCTAAAAGAATGGCAGGAGGACTAGTAACCAGTCATAATCACAGTATTATCTGTAAGGGCTTTCGTGTAATTGTTGGGCTGTTAAGAAACAACTAAGCCAAGTAAGTGGTATTTTCTGTTTGCATGTTTTTATATAAATCAGTACATGCACAATAATTGTAGCTCCAAGATCTGAAAGATGAAAACTGTGCATTTATTTAAGTAAAACTGTGTTACAACAGTAGTTTTGCATATGAAGGGGCACGCAGCCCATTAGCAAGTACCACAAGTTCAAGCTTCCCCTTTGCAGAAGTCAAGGCCCCATCAACTAGATCTGCTTCTACCAATGCTGATTTTTTAAAGAATGTTTTTTCCTCAAAAGATTTCTGAGGTTGATATCTAAGCATCTATTGACACATTCAGTAGACAATGCAATCAGCATGCACAGTCCATGAGTGGAGTATGATTTGCCATTACAATTGTTCGGTATATGCAGTAAGTCATTCACTCACATTTTGGGTTGGGTCATACAGTGCAAGGTGTGGATCCTTTAATTTTCTGAATTCCTAGCAGTAAAGATCCTTCTGATAAAGATATTGCGGTTTGTATTTATTGCGTGAGGAAATTATCAATAAATACAAATGAATAAATAGAAAAATCATTGGTAGAAAACAGACAACTTACCCCAACTCCCTGGTGTGGTTTAAACTATGAATCCACAGAACTGATAAAATATTGTTGGCATTAGGCCATAGAATGCATATTCTCATATAGGCTCATAGGTAAGTATTAGGCTAGCTGCTCTTGTCAGCCATTTTAGTTATTTATTTATTTATTTGCAGTTTGTTTTCCAGGATTGGGCTACAAGGAGCCCATTTTCAATAGAATCCTGGGGAGAAAAGCTCCGGGGGGAAAAATACAAATACATAGGAAAGAAGTATAAAATCCATAGTAGTACATAGTACAGCTAAATAAAATGCATATCATGTATACACATATCCATTTTTTAGGTAAATGTTACATAATGCAGAAAAGAAAAAGATATACATTCCAAAAGAAATTATTCAACAAGTGACATCCAGTTGGAAATATAATTTTTTTTTTTTTTTTTGAGATTGTGGTGGTGGATCTTTGAGTTGTAGGTAAATAACATCACAGAGGATGGAGTACTATAGTAGGTAGTGATTGGCAAGAAATGAGTTTGGAAGAATTAAGAGATCAGAATAATCTGAATTTAGGTTCGGTGAGAGCAAGAGCATTCCCATTCAGAAGTAAGGTAAGAGTACACGCAGGTTTTGAATAAGAAAAGACTGTTGATGGTGCGGATAGGGGGAGGGAGTTCTAGAGGTGTGCTAGAGAGAAGGACATCAGGTGATTCCCAGCTGGACATGAAGGTGTATGCAACTGAATTAGGTTTTGGCAATTAGAGTTTAGTGATCTATCTGGTTTGTGCATTTCAAAGGTGTTTGTTAGGGAGGGACAGAAATATAGGTTGTGAATGAGTGTGTGTGCTTGGATGAGCTGGGTATAGGTAAGGAGGTTAGGTAGCTCTAGCCAAGTTAGTTGGTAAAGGGAATTACAGTGGTGGGAGGAGGCTTTATGACCAGCAGCAATTTTTGATATCTTGTTATAACAGGATGAGAGTTTTGTAATAAGGGAAGAATGAAGGCTAGTTAGGATGGGAACACCGTATAAAAGGGGTGGGATGAGAATTGTATTGGCTAGTGTAATCCTGGTGGTGGGAGAGATAAAGCGACTATGACGGTAGAGCATACCTAGTTTTTTTTTGTTTTTTTTTTATGTTTTCCTTGTATATGCTTGTCGAGTTTTAGTTGGTCATCGATAATACACACACACTTACATGTTTGTAGGATGGGTGCAATGAGTTGAACTGTAGTACAAGTGCATCTGAACTAAAATATATTTCTGGCTATATCATTTATTTAGTCATCTGTTCATCTGATCATCACATAGATTGTCAGTAAATGGTGACCGTGTGTGTGTGTGTGTGTGTGTGTGTGTGTGTGTGTGTGTGTGTGTGTGTGTGTGTGTGTGTGTGTGTGTGTGTGTGTGTGCATGTAAGTGAGTCTACACAGACACATGCATGTACATGTGTCTGCCAGCTTGTCGTGTTTTAGTTGGTCGTCGATAATAACTCCTAGTAGTTTTGTGTCGGAGACTAGTTCTAGGGGGGTATTATTTTTGCTGGTAATTATAAAGGATTGTTTGTCTAGGGAAGAGGATTTAGAGGTGTTGAATACCATAAGTTTGGTTTTGGATGCATTCAGGGCAAGATGATTGTCTAGCATCCACTGTTCAATTGAGTAGAAGGCAGCTTTTGTTAGATTATTGAGAGTTGTAATAGAAGGGGAGGAACAGATTATAGTGGAATCATCAGCGTATTGAATAAGGCTGGATTTTGGGATATCCTAGTAGAAATCATTTATGAATATATTGAATAATAGGGGGCCTAGGATGGAACCTTGGGGGATGCCTGTGGAAGTGTTGAGAAAGGGTGAGGTAGCTCTTTTCCATTTAACTGCTTGTTGCTTGTTTGTGAGGTAGCTTGAGAACCAGTGGATGATGGAGGAGGATAGGTTAAGTTTAAAGAGTTTGGAAAGAAGCAGGTTGTGGGCAATGGTGTTGAAGACCTTAGAGATGTCAAGGAAAAGATTAGATACGAGGTGTCCAGAGTCACTGGCTTTGTTGATTGTTTCAAGGAAGAACAGAAGGGCAGTGGAGGTACTATAACCTGGTCTAAAGCCATGTTGCATAGGGGTTAGAAGCTGGTTATTGATGAGGTAGCATAAGAGTTGTTGGTGGACACACTTCTCAAGTAGTTTAGAAATAGGGGATAGGATGGCGATAGGGCGAAAGTTAGGGATGTCATTGTTATTTCCACCTTTATGGAGAGGGATAATAAAGGCCTTCTTCCAGAGTTGGGGAAACTGGCATTCTGAGATGGAATGATTTATTAGTATGGAGACAGGGAGGGCAATTACTTCAGCAGCAACATTTAGGAAATAGGAGGGCATGTTATCAGGGGCATTGGAGCCAGGTTTTACGTCATTTTAAGCTTAGCCAATTTCCATTTTTCTGCTTGAAATACCTTTCTCATTTATTTATAGACTGGCCTTACCCACTCCATGGTTGATAATTTTATAGCACCCCTAATGAGAAAAACTGGGATCATACCATAGATAATTTGAGGGGACACATGCATGGGAGCTGCATCTGTCCATTAGTATTACAGGGAGCAGTCCTGGGGTAAATTTTGTTTTTCCCATCCATAGATCTAAGTTGCACTTGACCATAGACAGGGGTAAACTTTGTTTTACGTGGATGGGGAGTCTGTTTCAGATCAGTGGTGTCCTCTGCAAGATATACCTGTCCCTTCAAACCATTCTGTTGATATTGCAGAAGAGGGTTAGATCCCTAGCCTAAGTACTTCTGATGCCACTTGACTTGCTGATGTGTAGTAAATCCATCAGTACTGGGCCGGAGGAAGCCTTGTATGCCAGACACAGGTCACTTCTTAGAATTCTGCAGAATACTGACTATAGTGACAATACTTTGAGTCAGTCATTCCTGTGTTGCATGTGTCTTGATAAATGCATGCCAAAAGGAACATTATATTCAATGACTGGCCTAATGAGGGGGTCTGAGTAAAGAGAGGGCAATGACATCCCTAGATCTAGACACAAACTCTTTGTTTAGAAGCTGTGCAATATAGAAGGACATTCTTACAGCAATGGATACATGTTGGTCAAAATTAGGGCACTGTCCACATAAGTTCCCACATCCTGAATAACTGGTTTAACTATTCTGGACATAGTGTCAATGTGGTAGTTTTCTGGAATAAATGACTTCTTAAAGGATACAATAATGCATTTTTTGCATTATTTTCAGTCTATGATTTTTGCACCAGTAATTCATTTGAGGCAAATTTTCCAGCAGGATGGCTGAGTCATTTGGTAACATTTATCAATATAATATTTATTTATCAATGTTGTTAAACCATTTCTCAAGGGCATAACTATTTTAAGCCTTAGATGTGTGCAAGCATTATTTTATTCTTCCTAAAATATTCATGAAGGGATACCATTAGTCATTGCATCATTGTCACAATGTTGATGTCATTTGTTTAGGCCAGACATTTACAGTTTACACTATACCTCTCTCTCTCCAAGCATCTTAGTTGTAGTACTGGCTTTTAAAAAATCACACCAGAGGGTCAAAAGGGGGGGGGGCACTTTTTATTTTTCACAATAGAATGTCTTTATATACTAGATCTTGTCATACCTCTCACCTTGCAAATACTGAAAATACAAACATAGGTCCTTGAAAAGTAGGAACATGCATCTAAAAATATGGAAATATAATTAGCATAACATTTGAGTACCAGATAGTGCATAACTCTTCCTGCTTCCAATAAGAGTGTGAGTTACTATGCAGAAATATCTTTAAAAACAGATGACAAAAATGATGGAAAAACATAAGTACATTATCAAAGAGATAGTGTAAAATTTCTAGACTTTAATGATCTGTATCACAAAGTTCTATGATACATGGTAATTTATCTTTCCTTCAAAAATGGAGATGTAAAATATGTTTCCTCACTGTTTAAGTTACTGTTGCCAGTAGTATGTTGTTCATGTAGTGTGGTTGTATTTGAACCAGACAGCTTCAAAAATCACATATGATGTGAGGGGTTTAGAAAATCATGTGAAACAGTAAACCATCCCTAAAAGTAGGGGCATACCTCCAGAATAGGGACATCTTAAATCAGGCCTGAAAATAAGAATGCTCCTCCTGAAAGGGACAATTGAGATGCCTGCACCCTATATATTAAGTGGTAGTGAATCATTTCATGAGCTTAGTTTATGTATTTAATAAATCATGCATTCATTAACAGAGCTAATTTTATGAGAAACAACATACATCCATGTGGAGCAACACTATATCTGAGAGCCAAAATCACAGTGCTATGACTAAATCATAGCATTTCAGAGGTATGGTTTACACTTAGATTTGTTTCTTTCCCTGTGCCACCTTGATACAGTACAGCATTATGTGAGTGCCCTAAAGCATATTGCAAGAAGACATACTGATTACATATCATTACAGAGCAGTTGTTTACACAATTGCAATAATAATTATAAATATTAATTAATAATTATAATTACATAATTATATAATTATTAATTAATTAATTAATTAATTATTATTATATATCAATCATAAATAATTGCATAATTACTACAGAAGATGGTGCAGGTTATAATTTATCTTACAAGTCGGCTTAGTGTTGAGTGACTTTTCTTGAGAAGCTAAGTACATTATCTACGAACATTCAACTAACTGAAGATCTAGTCAGGAGAACGATGCCTGAGTTTGGCTTACACTGACTTCATTTAGGAATTTCTTGTAAGAAGTAATTGTCCTCTTTATTATTTTTGATTATGGTGACTATTGTCAGATGACAGATAACCTTTCTACTTTTTCTTTTTCTCTTGCATTATGCATATTTTTGGGCTGCCTTTTCACAAGTACAAGATCTGAAATTATAAGCCCTGCAATATTGAAAAATAAACTGTGATTCAAAACAAAAAAGGGAAATTTGAAAGTCTGTGTTGCTTTCCATCTGCCTGCCAGTTATAACTCTGAGATCATTGCATCACCGGGATAGAGGACTACTTAGGTATGGAAGCCCCAGACTTTTTATAAGCAGATCTTCCATTCTGAGAATTACGGTCCTTTGAATTTCAGCTTGAGCACATATTTTCCCTATTGGTATACATTTCATAATGTCATATGCAGTAGGTTTTCATTGTCATCTACCTCACTGATTTTAACATATTTTCTTTCTTCATTTTTTATTCATCACCATCATCAGCCCCCTTTCTCTCATTTTCTACTTGTGGTTGGGGTGTCCTATTAACTGTTGTCACTTCTCTTGAGTCAGTGCCACACTCCTGCCTTCTTCGACACTGATGCCTGCCTGTCACAGATCTTCTTTCACACAATCTATCCACCTGTTTGCTGGATGTCATTTCCTTACCTTCTTCCAGTCTGTCCCAAATCTTCTTCACCAGATCATTTATTGCTAAATCTCATTTTATTGCAAATTGCCACAAACTGAAATACTTACTGATATGATGTATATTAGTTTGTTTCTACTGCAATGCATGTCATTTGTCACAGCTCTGGAATATTAAGAACTACCTTAATAGGAGTTTCATTTTCTCTATGCTGCATGTTAACTGTATTTTGGTATATGCAGTATGCGCTTTGTACTGAACTTTAGTCTCCCCTGATATCCCCTGAAAATGGTCTCTGTATTGAGTTTACTGGATATTACAAACAGGAAAATATTACATTACTGCATACTTTGGTTTGTCTTATTGGTGGTCGATGTGCTTCACATGCACTGGGCACACAGTGCTGTTGCGTAACCTCACCATGCTTTATTAACCTGTCCCCTAGCAGGCGATGCACTCCTTATTGCTGTTCTACATGCACTCTGCTATTAATGCTGCCCATCACATGAGTTCATCATGCTCTTTTGTTCAGCATGGTGCATAGTCTGCAGTGTTCTGTGCCTTCTCATTTGTGATGTCCATGCCACCACCCCCCCACGATTTCTACCATGGTGGTAAGTATGTTGCACACTGCTTCTGCTGCACTGTGTAACCTGTTGGCCTTCCTGTGACCTCTCCCTGATTTTCGGTCCTATAAAACCTGTGGGTCTCAGGACCAATGTATGATTGTGCTTATAAACTATGCATTTGGAGGTACTATGGCTGGGATACCCTCTGTACTTCATGTAAAATGCAGTACAGATATATACTGTTGCTGCTCTGTCAATCATGTTTTTTCTCTTTTCTTTTGTTTTAAGCTAAGGAAAGACCCTTTTTGTTAAATCCAAGAATTGTGCTTTTGAGGTAGGACTAAGAGCATTATTTTATTTTATTTTTTTTTTAAATAATGTAGGTCATTACATCAAGAAGTTCTCTGGTTCGATTCTCAGCTGGGGTGCCTTCTGTGCGTAGTCTGCATGTCCTCCCTGTGGTCACGTGGGTTTCCTCTGGGTGCTCCAGTTTCCTCCCACATCCCAGATATGCAGTAGGTGGATTGGACACTCTAAATTGGCCCTATGTGTGAGTGTGTGCATGTGTGTGCCTTCTGTGGAATGTTGGGCACTGGGCTGGCAACTTGACACCGTAAAACTCCACTGCCAATCATGAGCAGACAGGTGATCTGCTGTGGCGACCCCTAACTGGAAAAAAATGAAAGAAGAAGAAAAAGGTCACTCTATCTGCCACACTTTTCTTTGTTATCATGCTTTCAAAATGATAATTTGTATAGGTTCATAGATTAGTACTAAGCTAACTGCCCTTTCGAGCCACCTTAAGCCTAGCCAATTATTCCTTGTGAGACTCAAACCCTGCAATTTGTATTTTGTAAGGCAAACACCTTAACTATTAGGCCACCCTCTGAACATGGTATAGTTATATGATGATTTGTAAAGGTATAGTGCAAGGGCTTAATGGTCATCTTGGAATGACTTAGGTAAAGAGTGACAAAGAGGGACTGGAAAGTCATTGGAATTAGTATTTTCCTGGGATGTAGCTATAGAAATCAGCAACCAGATTAACGGTCATCATGCCCAGTACCATAAATGGTCTGTGTACTCAATACTTAGTATGCAGTCAAGCCACAGTGACAGTTCATAAAAGTGAATAGTTTTAATGATATTGCCACATACAGACCAGGTAATCTGAAACATATGAAGATAACATGACTAGCACACATTTTCAAAAGAAATAATATTGTCAAACATCCAAATGGCATCTTTGTTTTAGTTTCCCTGTATAGCCTAAATATATAACAGCACCTTTACATTGATAGCAAGATGCACTATGTTGTAACGATATCTCACTCTCAGAAGATATCAGTATAAACCCTGGGGATTAAGCAACATACCAATGGATTCATAAAAAACGTTGTCACTGAAGGGTTTCAATTCAGTTGCTATAGTTTACCTGATTACCAAGAAGCATAGAAGGCAAAGACCCCACTGAACTGCATTAGTAGATCACTTCAGTATCGGTAATCAGGGGTGATCAAATTATAATCACTGCAGCACCATGGTTGCTGAATCAGGTTTAGGCGATCACCATATCACAACTTCCTTTCCATTATATGAAGCTAGTTTTGGTATGTAGAATCCTGGTAGTGGGTCTGGTATATGTGATTCAACAGCAAATGAACCTTGGATCTTTATTCTGTACATGAATCTGCAGAACCAAAACAAGTTTTATGTAGTTTGCAGTTTAGTACCTGCTTCTTTGAGCAGTATAAAAAAAGGTGACAAATCTAGAATAATAGGTACATATGTCTTCTTCTGTCACTATCAGAATAATATACCATTGTTGAGAATGTATTTAACTGCTGAGTGCAAACTGTGGGATAGTGTTATCATGCAGCAAGGTGCAATCCATTCTCATTATATTTTATACAGTACATAAGATTTGTGCACTGCAGAGTACAGTGAAGTGCAAGGTTTGTAAAGATACGAGTGAGGGCAAGTCATTAATGGTTCTGCCTCATCTCCCTAGAATGTAAAGCAGCACTCATTTGCATGTTATCAGTTAAGAAGACATACCACTGCCAGAGCTGTGACTGGTATCAGTGATGCTTCTTTACTATTGGGTGTTGGTGTGTCACAATGTATGCATGTTAATGGAGAAGGACACATCCCTTGTAAATGTGCATTATATGTCTGAATCTGCACACATTTTCTGAATGTTGTCATTAGCTATAATGCAGATAAACAATATATCAAAGCAGTACTGAAAATGACTGGCAGGCAAGCTGACGGGCAGATATGTGATGTACACCCTCTCACCTGCCTCATCACAAATGAGTAATACATCACATTTTCAGGGAAATCACATCATTATGTTCAATTTTGCTGCTAATAAGCAGAATTTGTATGCCTGTTAAGTTTGCGGCAGTAAAGTAAACCATTATCACAACCTTCAGGGCTTTGTAAATAATGGCCACAGTTACTTCTGTTTTCATACCTACTCTGTACATGGCCTCTTACAAGTATACAGAGGCACAATCAATCATATTCAGTATTTTGGCAACTTTCATAAATTGTGAAGGGTTTTAGTATATAAATTTAATAAATAACTGCCCAATACAATGTGGATGATGTGTGTGAATCTTCCATTTAATATTGATGTAGTAAGCCATGTTCTCTGCAAAATGCTTCAGTAACCTGATAATCTTAAATTTAAAATCATTAGCTATAACACAACTAAACAATATATCAAACCATTACTGAAAATGACTGGCAGGCAAACTGATGGACAGATATGTGATGTACAGCATTCCATCTGTCTCATCAAAAACAAATATGTAGCAACACTCTGTTTGGCAGAGACCAGGATGAACAATAATAAAAACGGTCATAACAATTTTTTTCACTTTGACTTATCCAGTGATTCATGGGTACCTTTGATTTCTGAAGAGATGTACATACACTGTTTGAGAGAAGCAAATATTGATTTTTTTTTTTTAGATGCCTTGAAATTCAAAGAAATGTGGAAACACACAAAACACATTCATTTTCTGGACTACTTCACAAGGCAATCATAAATACGAGAGCTGAAAATTGTTCATATGGTGTTGATATACACTAGACATTTCCTAAATTTCTCAGCTACTTATCGATTAGTATATTTTTACCATAGAAATACTGACCTGTAGGAAAGATAACATAAACAGAGAATTATTTTTTTTTAAAAGAATGTTGTTAAAATTCTGATAGACTATGACAGTGCTTCATATTTATTCATTTATTCATTAAATTAAATATATGTGAGCTGAAATTTTTTGTTATAGTGACAGGGATGCATAACAGCAGTATGTTGAAGGCAATACTCTTAAAAGATAAAAAAAAAACAGACTTCAGCCTGTATTAAATGAACTAATAATGCAGATGAAACAGCATCATTTATCATTCATTATCTTCATAAAATAAATGAATGACTGCACCAATCAGTTAAAATAATGCAGTTAAATTTGACTGTCTACAGATAACAAGAATAAAAGTGAAAACAGAATGCAGAGATGTTGCAAAGCAGTGCATATTTATCGAACATGAAATCAGAATGGCAACATCAAAGCTGCATAGCTCACATAAATCAGGGAACTAACTAAACTAAGGGTGGCATTCATAGTCATTGTGGGAGCACATTGAGGCTATCAGAGCTGTTAGTTAATGAGTGCAGCAAAGCCGTTATTCATTGTGGTCACTTATGCTAACATGTGATGGCCGCGAATAAGCCTAAGCAATTGAAGTCATAATAAGATGCAAAAGAGAAATGATGTAGAACGGTATGCTAATGAGGAATTCTCTCACCTATTTGAAGATCATAGTGACATTTCCCCATTTTCTTTGCCATTTGCAGATATGTTATAAAAAGAGGAATCGCACCTGTGTTATCTGTTTTGCAATTCATGAAGACGCTGTCACTTGTTGCTAGCCTTGCTATTTTCCGTTCTGACTTGATTATCTTGACTGAGCCTAAATCACTTGTGCCCTGTGGCACTTCGGGACAAAATGGCAGAGATACAATCAGAGAATATTTCATTATAATTATAATAATCAGGAGATACTAGATAGGTTTAGAGTGGACAGGGATGTTATATAACATATGAACTTCCTATTCCTGTGGATACTAAGGTATGTATAGCCCTCACTACACTTGCCACAGGGAACTTCCTGAGACAGACTGAGGACACATTGCTTAACTCACTGACTTTAGCCTAAAGAATACTACAGCTGCTCTTGGATGTCCTCTTAGCACATATGGAGCAGTACATCTATTTCCCGGTGTAACTTCAGGACCATGCCAGGACTATGCATGTCTTTTATAGTATGGCATGTTTCCCAGAGATACTCAGTGCAATAGATTGAACCACTGTTGGAATTAGGGCTCCGTCTGGTCTACAGAGTGAGTGGGACCACTGTAGGAAGGGCAACCATTCCATCAACTCTCAGGTAGTATGTGATGCATGTGGGTGCCTCACCAATGTCTCTGCCCAACATCCCAGCAGTGCACACGACAGCCACATCTGGCACAATTAGTCACTCTACCACCTCTTCCTAAATGGTAGGATGCCTAGTGGTCACTTTATTGGAAAATGTAAAAATAATTATTTTCCTTTTTCTAGTTTTTCTATTGTATTTAAGTAATTATTCATGTCAAAATGTATTGCTGAATACTAAACCACTTTTTTTGTTTTGTCTCTTTGCCCCTCAACTTTTCTCACTCTCTCTCTCTCACTTTTTTCTACTTGATAATGGATATCCACTGTAACTATGGCTCATGACACCAGTGAGATATCCAAGTGGAGCTGCAGAAGAGACCTACAATACAGCCTTACCCCAGACATGTATTGTCATCAAGATGGTCTTTGGCCTTCTGAAGAGTCACTTTAGGTATCTGGATGGATCTGCAGTACCCTTCAGTATGGGATTTTTACTGCCTGCAGGATGTTTACTGGATTTTAAATTCTGCACAACACAATCATACTCTGGCCTGGTGGTGAAGTGACCCATGCTCTCACTGCACTCCCATTTCCATTCCCACTATGATTAATGATGGCCAGCTGGTAGAAGTATTAAGGGATGTCATACAGCTGACTCATGTGCAGCATACTGCTCCATAGGTAAAGAGGCAACGTCTAGTCCAGAACTATCGACCAAGACATTCAGGCTAGTGTTTCCTTCATTGTAAACATCACACAGAGTATAACTGATACATGCAGTGAAATCTGTGGATTGTGCTATGTGTTGCATGGTTTAGTGTCACCATTCTTCTGACATTCCTTCTCTTCTTTAAATAAATATTTGTTAACTGTGAGAGTCAATAAACTCTGTTTAGGTTTTATGCAATGCCTACACAGATTTCATGTGTCTGAGCAGTGAGTAGCAGTGATTATTACATATTCATACCGTGCACCACGTTTAAACATGAACAAGCATGGTTTCATTGACGGCAACAGTGTTGCCTACCAGGAAACAATGTAAAGCAACAGGAATGGCAAACTTGTTTACCATAGATCAAACTCGCTTAGCAGGATTGTGGAGAATGCCACAATGATTACTAGGGTTTAGCATATAGTAATGTAAATGGTCCAAACACAGTACATGACAGTGTACACAGTGCAGAGTATTTGAAATCTCATCCCAAGCATTCTGTACAAAAGTTGTATAAATGACCTGTAAAGATAATAGACTGACATTTAAAATAAATTTTCAGGGGAAGTGTGGTATTGAATAGAGACATACAGATGAATTGTAGGAATGAATATAGTGAAAAAGAATAGGTGAATCATTGTAATGTACAGAAAATGAGAGCATGTAAATGGAAGACAGTTGTAGCATGAACAATAATCACATATCAACATGGTTTAGTACGGACTGCACAGTGTAAATGTATATTATGTGATTTTCAGAAAAAGTGACATAACAGTGGAGATCTCTTTGTGGGATAAGCATTCAGACATGAACAACTGGGTGGATATCTCTCAGAAATGTTACATGTAATTGGGGTTAGGAGCATATTGTGAAGCAGTGCAAACTGATGTACCTGAATATGAGTGTAATGTTAGCAGAGGTCTCTAACAAGTGGGACACAGTTACAGGCTCATGGACAACAGTAAATGAAGCACACAATCATGGACAATATCAGAATAATATCACCATAAATCCTATGTCTCTGACACAACAGATGTGATTCTGAGTGATCATAGATGGTTCTGGACAAACACACTTGTACAACTACTATGACATGTGAGCAGTCTATGAGCATAATCAAGCTTACTGTCCTGACACTATAGTCTCTGCTGGAGGTGTTAGGAGGGACACTGCTATACCTGTATGTGACATTATGATCACTGAAGGCTAGTTGACTGGTGTGCATGGCATATATCTATCACACAATCCACACTGTCAAGAGTGTAACCCATGCTATCAATGTTGTCAAACAACAATGTATGTACTTTGTGCATCATCAGAACAGGTATAACACATGCATTGGGTGTAACAGCTTGATGGGTGTTCTGCACCATCCAACAGTAATGTTTATGCAAAAAAAATTATACCTACGTATGGCCAATAAGAGGTGTGACAGCTCACTGTGCAAAGGTGGTACACTTCAGTTGGACATCACTGGAAGATCTGTAGGGAGGTACATGAAGAAGGGTTCATTGTACTCTGTTATTAGTGTGATGAAGGCTGTGACCTATGGAGGTATTATGCCCTCTGATGTGGATGTCCTTCACATACTCAGTAGTTGTATTATATACAAGGGAGTAGACAGCACTGTGACAACGTGTTGGTGGATGTTCCACATACCATCTACCCTAGACACACAGATCACATAGCAATTGGCCTGCTTATAGGGTGTGATGTCTACATTATCCTTGAGCTATGCATTTTGTTTTTAATAATATAACAAGCCCTTCCATGTTTTTGCTTCATCTCATGTGTTGTCATGGCTGTGGCAGCAATCTTTGGTGTGTTAATGATTGCCCACAATATGTAGTCCTCCAGAAAGTTGTTTGGACACAGTATGTGTATGTCATTCTTGATGTCTATGATTTAAATAATGGAAAGAAAAGGGCCTAGCAGACAGCCCTGATGTACATATCTGATCACTGGATTTAAGATATAGGTCGCTCCACATATTTCAACATATTTAGATACCACATATGTGATCCATTGGTCTACCACTTGGTGATATAGGTGTTTATAGCCACATCTGACAGTGTAGAGTGAATATCAAAGTGTAGATTTGTATTAAATGCCTTGGCCTGGTCAAGATCCACAGGATGATAGTGTTATCAACATGCATGCCCTTGATGGCCTCTTTGATGACATCTAACCGATGTAACACACATGGATGTAGTATTAGCAGCTCACACATGTGTGTTGCACAAAACCAAATATCACTAATGTCCATTTAGAAAAGGTTTATGATGACATGCTGATCTACTTCACAGATGAGGAGAGTGAGGATGTGTCTATACATGCATGCATCAGATGCTGAACCCCCACCTCAGATGGATGCATGTTGATGTACACCCTTCTACATGAACATAGTCCATGCAGAGGGTGTGTTGAAGTGTGTACCCAACTGTGTCAGGTAGGTGCATATCCTGAGTCACACTATAAGTGAGCTGTGATGCTGTCACAGCCCACTGATTCCATGTGATAGGCTTGCGTGAAGGTAAGACAGTGCATACTGCCTATCGTGATCTGGCCTAGGGTTTGGATGCAATCCCTCACTCAGATCTCATTCAGAAACTCCCCAGCTGGGGATTAACCCTTATGTCACTAGATGGTCAACCAATGGCCTCACCGACAGAATACATATTGTGAAAGTTGGTGAATCAACCTCTACCAGTAGAACTGTCACCAATGGTGTACCCTAAGGATCTGTGCTTGGCCCTTTACTGTTTGGAATCTATTTCTCGATAGTCCAAGCTAAAGAATATATGGCCTTTCTCTTACCATATTGGTTGCATTACCTGAGTCCATCAATGATGTTAACATATTGCATGAGGGGCTAACACAGACAAATTATCGGTGCCAAAGCCACAAATTGTACAAATAAATGCAAAAATCTGTCATAATTTTGGCCTTCTGCAAAGTGAAACTTTACATTTCTGCAGCCTTTCCAGTTGTTGTAGATGTCTTGTGAGGTACGTACCAAAAGGGGTGCTGTACTCTATAATGTGTCTAATGAGTGATGAGTAAAGGGGAACAATGACCTCTTTTTTTCTGGACGAGAAACATTTTGTGATGAAGTGTGTCATGTAGAAGGATTTCCTGACAACTGTGGTGATGTGATTATCAAAGAGGAGACTCTGTCCATCTGTGTTCCAAGGTCTCTTTTCACACTTTTGGTATTAAGTAGACTATCACCTATGTGGCAGTTCATGGGTACAGAGATTTTACCAAAGCGGATGACAATACACATTTTGGCATTGAGCTTGAGGCCATGGCTTTGACACCAGGCATCTGTTTCAGTGAGGCCCTTTTGTAGGATGTCCACATCATTAGAAGTTTCAATTATGGCTCCTAGATTGCAGTCATTTGCAAACTTAGTTATCCAAAGACCTTCTGTGTTAGCCTGTACTCCAGAGAAGTAGATACGAAACAGGAGAGGACCCAGGACTGAATCCTGTGGTACTCCACTTGTCACTGGTCTGAAGTCAGATTTGGAGTCTGCTACTTTCACAGTGTGGGTTCTGTCAGTAAGCCAGTTGGCAACCCATCTTGTGACATAGGGATTCATAGCTAGTTTAGTGAGTTTAGTTATAATTCCAGAGTGGGGGATGGTGTTGAAAGCCTTGGTGAGATCTAGATTGGCTGTGTGAACCACCTTACCCTCATCTATGGCTTTGGTGACTGCTTCAAAGAAGTCTATCAGGTTTAGGAGACATGATCTGCCTTTTACACACCCGAACTGTATGGGGTCCGGAGTTTGGAGATTACCAATGTCTTTATTTATGAATTCCATGATGATACATTCCATGACCTTGCAGACCAGGCTTGTTAGGCTAATGGGGCAGTAGTTCCTGGGATCTGTCGTGGCTCCCCTTTGTGGAGTGGGATAACCATTGCAGTGCACCATTCAGTGGGCACAAAGCCTGAGGTGAGGCTATAATTGAACATGGTACTTAGGTGTGGTGCCAGTTCATTCTGTAGTTCATGTAGAATGCAGCCTGGGATGTTGTCAGGTCCCATGGATGCTGTGTTCTTGGCTTTGGAGAGTGAGGTTTTTACCTGTGCAGCCGTGATTACAGGAACTTTGCATTCTTCTGGTATAGAGATGGGCCCTTTAGGGGGTGAGGGGGGTAAAGTTAGCACTGAACCTATCTGCCAGGATGTTGGCAATATCAATTGGTTCTGTATATTTAGTGCCATTGTGCTGTAGCTCAGAGCAGATCTGAGTGTTGCCATTGTGATTCTTGACATACCTATAGAATGCTTTGTGGTTGTCTTTAGAATCAGTGGCAATTTTGTTTTCATAACTAGCTTTGGAGGATTTTATGAGGGATCTTAGCTTCTTACTGAGGCTGACCAGGAAGTTCCTCCAATCTTGATTGCAGTGAGAACAGAATCCCTACTTATCTATGTACACCAACTAGAGAACTATGTATTTAAGGCAAGCACCATAGCTCAAATTTGATTTGAAGAGGGTCAGACAACAGTTTATAGGTGATAACATCAGCAGTGTCTGGTGAGGAGAAAATGGTAATAGCAGTGTCCCACATGATGGTATAAAATGCTGATTTCAAGCAAGTGCACCCACACATGCACACACACACACACACACACACACACACACACACACACACACACACACACACACACACACAAACACACACATATGCACCTCCTAGTTGACTGCATTGAGATCCGAACACCTATCTAAGTACACAGATTAGGGAACTCAGTACTTTATGCAAGTGTCATGGCACAAGTCTGACTTTTACAAGGCTGCAGGACAACTTGTAGTGGATGGCATCAGCAATGGATGTTGGACAAAAGTTGGGAGGTCTGTATGAAATGGATGTGTAGGCATGTTCAGCTGTCAAGATATTTCAAGTTCTGCATGTTACCAGATTGATGAGTGTGCAATGTGTAGTATTTGGGAGTTGTGTTCTGATGTTCAGGTATATGTTAAGAGACAGCTTTACAAACTATATGCAAACAGCTGTCCACATTACTGCAAGTACTGGAAAATCTGAATGTATATTCTCATTCTAAAGATGGGCATGGTATATAACACAATGTTTGTCATTAATTTATGTAGTGCAGTTGCTATATTTGTGAACAAGTACTGAGAGACTAGGATTGCAGTGCATGAGGGGTAACATATGGCTGCGTTGTAAATATATGACATCGTCTTAAATAGGGCTTTGATTTTTTTTCTGTTTCCGCATTTAGTTTCACGTCATGAATACAAGATGGACAGTAAACAGAAGTAATACATGCTATTGTTCACTTTGCATACCGCATCACTGAGCAGTGTGTTTGTGTAATGGTTGGCAAAATGTTTGGGCTTGTGAGATATACATTCCTACCAGTTTTCCTGTTTGCACATAGTTAAGCAGTGCCAAATGCAATGTTCATTGCTAAAATCATGAGATTTAGTATTGAGTGTATGAAACAAACTTGCTGCTTAGCTGACTCTCTGGCAGCAGGTGTAAATGCATCGACACATTTCTTTTTGAGGCCAGATGATATAGGGTTTAAATCTAGGTATATGTGATACTTTTAAATAAGTTGTGATAATGCAATGAAATTATGCTTTACACTATGATCACTGTGTTACTGTGTGTTAATGTAGTGCAGTGTGTCTAAGAGGCATTCCATGGAGGTACCTGTACCAAGAAACAGCTTCTCACCATCTCTTGGCTTGGGTGAGTGATGACAAACTCCACACAAACAGAGACGGCCAAAAACAGAAGGGTTTACTTACTTTACTTATGCATGTTGTGTGTGATTCTATTTTTTGACTAGATTAAAGGTGTTAAAATGGGGTAAAAATGAAAGTGGTGTAAAGGAGGCAAGCAGGAGGAAGAACAAAGGGAAAGAAATATAGAATTGTGTAAGATGGAGGTAGGAAAGAACCATAGCTATCCATTTTTTCAACAGTGTAAAAATGAAAATAGGTACCATTTGGGCACAGAAGAATAATATGTTGATAAATACATCAAAAACTAAGCATATGAGATTTGGGAGACATAAACCGAATAGTGAATATTTAATACAGCACACAGTGATTGAAACTGTAGACTGACTCATTTAAGGAATTGGATATATGGGTAGATTTAGCTATGAATTTCACTAATCATATCAACCAATTGGCTGATGATAGTCATACAACTATAGGTTGTATAAAAAGATTTATAAAGTCTAGGAAATTAGACCCAAACTTGAGTATGGAATAACAATATGGAAACCCTATAGGAAAACAAGCATTAATAAACTGGAAAGAGCACAGCGGAAATATACTAAGGGCATCCATGGATGTGAAAATCTAAGTTATTATGAAAGACTAAAATATCTGAACTTGTACAGTGTCTCTTACAAATATTTAAGAGGAGATCTTATTCAGGTATATAGGTCATTTAGGGACAACTACCTCTGGGAATGCTTGGGGTTATCAAAAAGTACTAGAGAATCATCAGATAATCTATGTAGAAGATTCTGTAGGAATGAGAAGTGTACTAACTGGTTCTCTGACAGAGTAGCTGATACTTGGAACAGACTACCTAATTACATTAAAGCAAGTACTAGTTTAGATATTTTTAAGAACAGCCTGGACATTTATTATGGGAACAAGTGTTTTAGCATATTGGCAAGCTAGAAGGGCTTTAATGCCCATGCTTGAAACATTTGTATGTATGTATGTATATATGTTTGTATTGTTGTACAAATCACCCACCTTTTACTTTCTTACATTACCAAGTAACAGCATGCAAGGATATGCCATTCATTTGTATTATTACACAATTCCGTTTTAACACTCCAGGTAAAACATTTACCTTGTAAATCCAGCAGTTGCTATAGTTTGAGTACAGGGTGAGTCTGTCTGATACTAGGAGTGCATGGACATTACATGGGTCATTAAAGGTCATGTAAATTGCCTGGCATCAATATTACTATATGTGTATGTGTAGGATGAAGGTTTTAGCCACTTAGAAGGAGAGTGAGTGTGCTATGCATTGCCTCTTAGCCAATACAAGAGGATATTGAGCATGTCTACATCTGCCTACACCTGCCTACACCCACAGCAACTGCTGGTTATCTCTCTGATTCCTCACCTGTGTGTGACTGCGGTGACCTTGCCATTGGTGGTCGGGTGTGTGCCCCTTCCTCTTGTTGATCCTGTTAAAGGTGCTTTCTCAAAATGATATTTGAAGCATGGCACAGATGGTAAAGATTTTAGTACATGTACATGAATTGTACTGCTGGGCTCCCCCAGATGTATCTAGGCACCGGAACCACAACTTCAGTAGCCCAAACCCACTCTCTATGATATTTCCAGTTTGAGTGCATTCTTCAGTGGGTGTGTGGGCATTTCTGATGTTTGTCATCAGCCACGGTTTCAGTGCATAACCTGCATCCCCCAGTAAATAACCTTGTGGGATATCACCCCTAGTGAACATCTGATACAGTTGGGAGGTGTGCCAGATATGTGAGTCATGTTAATTGCCTGGGATGCTAGCACACGCATTCAAGATTATTACCATAGCATTACACACCGCTTGGCAGTTAACAGAGTGGAAGCCCTCTCTATTTATGTAGACCCTTTACTGTTCCCCAGGTGATGCCTTGATTTCTATACCTGTACAATCTATGGCGCCCTGTACATCATGGTAGTATGCTACAGGGTAGAACTCCTGCATATCTGTGGCCTTGTCTTCGGGAGTATGGGGAAAAAAAAAAAAAAAAAAAATATATATATATATATATATATATATATATATATATATATATATATATAAGTGATCACTGGAATGTTGGAGTATAGCATTCAGGAATTGATGGAGGATCCTGGATACTGATGCCTGTGACACCCCAGCATCTATCCTGTTGGTCCCTGAAAGATTCCTGTAGCTAAAATTCTAAGTGCTACATATACCTTTGTCTCCACTGGTATGGGATCCTCTTGGTTTGCCCTGTGACTGAGTTGAGGAAAACAGAGGTTGCAGAGTTCCTGTAGTGTGTCTATCTGCTTTGTAGTACTCTACAATTTCCACCTGCTGCAGATTGTGATAAGATAAATGGGGTCTGAAAACTGTTCTCCTTCTTGGTCATGGTCTGTTAGCAGCAACAACAGCATAGACTTCTGCCTGTTGCACATGCACATGAATTAAAGCAATGGTGGCCCCTAACATTCTTTCTGTGTTGACTTCTTTCAGTGGCTGTATTCCAACAAGTTTTGGAATTCTCAGAGAAAACCAGCACTGAGTCTATACAGTTGCTTTATAGCTTGTTGGTTAGCTCTTCCATCTTGGATTGGGTGATTAGCATAAAATTCAGCTGTTTATGCTGTAATTAGCATGTGTTACTGTGGTTACACAGCTCTACACACCATGTAGTTACTTACAAAATACAAAACATTGCACTACTGTACGCTATGTGCACACTGTGTTAGCAGACCATGTAGGGTTTATTGAATCTGCCCTATTTTTTTTTTTTTATTTCAGCACAGTTACTCATATTACTGTTTGCAAATGTCATGCTTCAGTGCTCCCTGACTCCTGTTCATTGATGTCATAAGGCATCTTATAAATAATAATCACATTTTAACTCTTTTGCACAATAAATTCTATTGAGGTGGTTTACCTAAGTATGCACTTACTGAAAATACTGAAGTGGTACAAATAGGAAAAAGTGTTCATTTAGTATTTAACATGAGTTCATACCTTGCATTTGAATGAAAGCCTTATCATATTGCCTTTTGTATAATGCACTTTCTCAGATTGAAGTACATTGTCTCTTCAGGTACTTCACATCAGATTATTTTGTTTTGTCATATACAATAATTTTTTGGCCTCAGAAACAAAAAGTATGATAATTTATGCAGTGGTGAGGGTGATGTTGTAGCAGTGTTTGTTTATATGGCCGAATATTCATTTTACTCGGTAATTTTCTTATTAGCATTTCCCTGAAAACTTGCATATAATTTCTTTGAAGTTGTGGGTACCTGGCAGTTGTAACAATATCAATGCAAACAGCTTTAATGGTGTTAATCATTGCAATCTTATGGTATGATATACACCTTTCTTTTCATGGCTCATTGAGGTTTTAAGCAGTACTATTACAGGAATGAAATGTATACAGATGAAAAGTATCCCAAGTTCCCTCCCCCTTTTTTAAAAAAAATATTCCTCTTCAAATTAAACATTTACTTGAGTTTGTGATGGTCAAATTGTAAGCAGCAGAAATGTCACACTGGTTCAAAGTAGATTAAGTTCAAATGTATCATACACATCCCCTAAAGACAGGTAAGGTGATGTTGCAAGTGATTTTTGAAGAAGGGCTGTCATGAGAGCTTGATGGTGAGTTGGCCCAATGTGACATATCTGATGCAAGTGACCCTGCAAACACTGATCTGACAGTGTTGTAGGACTGTGATCAGAATCTCAAATGAGAGGTTGTGTTAGTCATAGGTGAACATTGATGTGGCCTGTATGAAATCTGTTGTGTTTCCTCCCCTTGACTAATTACAATACTTTCTGAAAAGCACTTGTAGTCTCATGTGATCTGCTCTCATGTGGCTGGACAGTATCCCATCTTCTTCCCCTTGCAAGACTGAATTCTACTTGAGTCTAGTAAGTCCTAACTAGTGTACAAATGCAGGTGGCTTTGGATGCTTGGTGTGCCACCATACTATGCATTAGTGTGATCATGGTATTATCCTTATCCTGTGCCAATTCCATGTAGTGTTGGACATCCTCATGTATGTTGGGAGTCCTCATGTATGTTGGAAATTATGTGTTCCCTGGGTTCACTGTAACAATTTCCTGCACCTGGCTCCCCTTTGTAAAGGTGTCACTGTGGACACTGTTACCTCTGAATGCCTGGCATCATCCTCAAAGTGGTTGTTTGGGTTTGGAGATACTGTTGTAGACGTGCATGGGTTTTCTCCCTCTACAAGCATGAGTGTAATATCTGCTTGGCTTTGTGATGCACTTTTACTTCCTGTGGCATTACTAGTATGCCTCTGGGGAGTGTGAGATCTTGCCATTAAACTTGGAGACTGTGACACTTTCATCAGGCTATCTTTTATATATATATATATATATATATATATATATATTAAAACCAAAAGTGGGAAATGCAAACAAACTGAAACTGAGTCAAAAGGCAACCACGAAACGAAACAATCGCCACCAGGAAGTCAGCCAAAGCTCTTTATTCCAAAACCAAGCAGACAAGGCTGTCACCAGCCACGAAAAAACATGTAAACGCCTTAATCCTCTGATAATGGACAGTATGCGTTTTCGTCAGATTCTCGACTTCTTCAGACAATCAGTACATTCAATTAACACAGTATGTATAACGTTGACCATCAATTGATTAATTGAAATTATTCAGCACTGTTCTATGCATCCATTTGGCGTCTGAGTTGATTTTTCTCATCAGTTATTACTGTCAGAGGGAGTGCAGTATTCTGATCTATTTCTACAGCCCCTGCGTGACTTTGCAACAGCTATATTCAAGCATTGTAATGCACCATGTTAAAAGTATACTTTTACTGCTGTTATCTGAGTATGAATTTGTTTGACAGCTTGACTTTTCTTTTAAGTTTTTCAGGGTGTCTTTCAAGATGATGGAATTCAGACTAAAGCTCTTAATCAAAACTTATCCAACAAAAATTATCACATCCACAAGTGCTTCTAATCAATGTGAGCAACAGAACCCAAAACAGTGTCATAAGGCATATATATATATATATATGTGTGTGTGTGTTATTATCATCATCACCATCATCATCATATTCAACAGTCATTCTGCTGTTGTTATCCTCCAAATTTATTGGTATAGTGGGACTGTTTTTTTTGCTGCTGACCCTGTAAAAAGAGATATGAAAGCATTGCTAATAAAGAAATAAAATGCACTACTATATACTGTTAAGAAGGCATACGCCACACTTAACCATGCACACTGCCTTCATTGTCATTCTGTGTAGATGTGGAAGGTCCGCCTATTAATAGTAATTTTCATATATTTAATCTAATGATTCCATGTCATTTTTTCAATTCTCTATACAAGTATATTACTGTTACTGTTTTTAAATCAACCTTCCTGAGCCGATGAGTGTTGCTGCAGATATTGGTAGTAGCCAGTGTTCACACCACCTCTGGTTATTCCAGTGCCATCATTTTCTGGGTCATAGTAATCTCAAAAGATGGTAAGGAGTTATTCTTCATCTGGTGTTAAAGTAATAATTGTTGGAGACTCCCCCCAAAGTATTGGTATGCACAATTGCATTCTGCCTCACCTTTCTTCTAGGACATCTTACCATATAATGTGGCATCTTCTTGCACTGTGTTAATGTATGGTTTCTTCCACTGACTGTATTAATGATCGGATAACTTGATTACAGGCTTTTGTACTCTCAGCTTGTTTAGTCCCCCCTTACCAAACTGATGCATACCATATGTCCAAAGGGCTGCCATGAGTATGCAGATTTTCTTATGGATAAAGCTGTCTTTTCTCTACTTTGATATCTTGTTTTGCATCATTACTGCACATGAAAAAATATGCCACAGTCATACACAAAAAAAAACTTTTGATGTAATCATTAGTGAAACAACACAACAATGAAAGTGTGCTTGCCATCCTTCTATAAAAAAGTTAGGTGACACAATGCCATAATTATATATGCAGAATCTCAGTCCACCCAAGTAAAGTTGTGCTATACTAATGTCTATAGTAGATGAATACTTTCAGAACAGTAAAGCATTCACTTTGTTAACAGATGGATCCTTTTCTAGCCATTCTCCTTGTCCAGTATTTATAATACTGTCATTTTCTTTCTTCAGTGACACTCCAGAAATCTCCAAGTAAAGGCACAGGTATATTCAGCCAACAACACATACTTACCATTTCAGTACTTTGCAGTTAAAAGACTGCATTTCAACCACATTTGCACAATCACTAAATTACTCCACAGTAAATGATTTTCTCAGTGATCACGTATCATTTCTATTGTGGGTCTATATTACATGATCGAACAGTGAAATGCTCGAACATGTAATAATCATCCCCTAAATGCCAAACCATCAGAATGTCGAATGGTTCAATGGAGATCTTCGTACAATGTGGACATGGAAGTTTTCCATTGCTGCACTGTAGTGCGATCTCAGAGTTGGTATATTTAAGTAGTAGGGGTGCTTAGAGCGTTTTTATGGTTTGGGTGTTTTTATGGGGGTTTTTTGCCATTCAACATTATGGCGTTTTGACATTTAAGCGGTCAATTATTACGTGTTCGAACATTTCACTGTTCGATCACGTAATATGAATGGTCTATTGCTGCTATAATGATTTTCCATTTACAAATGACAGCTTTACACCATTTATTAAAGCCATTGTTATATGTCCTTCATATCAGTAAAACAAACATTTCCTGAAGTGAAGTCACTACTTTTAAATCATTTGAATTGTTTCATATTAATTTGCAATATTTCTATTATTTTTTCTTACTTTAAAACATCTCTGGTTTCCTAAGGCATTTGCAGTCTAACTCAAGTAATCTCAGGTTAATATGGTGGTGTTAAATTACTTCACATAATCTGAAGTCCATTTACATGTTTTGTGTGTAAATTAGGCCACTTTACATTTATTGCTATAAATCACAGTAATGCATGAAGGCATACAGCCACTTATAAATCTGTTTTGGCTACTTATGAATGCAATCTTGGGTTCAAGCAAACATGTATGGGACACAAGTGGAGTCTGCAGCAGTCCTCAGCAGTCCTCAGCATGCTGTAAGAATGCACTGATATCCTCAGATATGCTTAAAGCTGAATATACTTAGAAAAAGCAAAATGGACTCATATGCATGGCAATTTGCACAACCATGAACTATAATCCATGCTCATCTAACATTATCGCCTATATTTATCATTACAAAGCACTCAACATTTAATAAAAGTTGGCATTCATGCACATAGGAATGCTTATTTCTTCAAAAATACCCTCCCGATAAAAAAATATATATATTAATACTGCTCCTCTGTAGCATGAGGCATGTATAAATGATATATTTCTGGTGTAATACTGCTAAAAGGTAATGAAGGCAATGCACAGCAGCAGTAATAATTTTTAAGTAATACAAAACAACGATGATTGCATACTGTTTTTTTATCTAGGATGTAAATGAAATGTGAATGTATTCCTTAAAAAAATGTATGTATCAAAGCATTTTTGGTTAAAACAAACTTACCATTGGTAACAATAACAGTTCTAATGCCCCTGCAGTTTACTGGGTTTGGTTATGGTGATGCCACACCCCAGTCTAAACCAGTGAACCACAGTCCTGCTCATACTTTCTTCCTTCTGATTTGGCACTTCAAATGATGGCAGCACTTGTGAAGGCATGAGGTGGCCTTCCAAGCTTGTTGGAGAAGAAGACCAAAATTATGGTCTACCTCCTTAGTAACTTATGCCTGGATAAGATTCCAGGTGTGCATAAAGGGGAGTGAGTGGAAGAAAATTGATATCTGGCAGGAGTTTGGTGAGCAGCTGTCATCCCTGACAGGGATCATCTGCTCCAGCCAACAGTGCTGCCATAGGTATGACAATGTACAGAAGCATAGGCCTGAGCAGCTGACTGAGTAGGTTGACCAGTTAGTGATGAGAAGGCCAGCATTCTATGGTAAGAATAACTTTGTTTCTCATTTTTTCATCATACTAAAAGTAAAAATAACATATAATAGGGTTGCATAACTGAAGGTATATATAAAAATATGAGTGATTGGAAATGTATATCTATAATATTATTGTAATATTGCAAAATAAAGTAAAAGCATATGTGCACACAGAACTGCTTCTGTATACAAACATGTTGGAATGTTTATGTGATAACATAATTGCGTAAATGCAAATGCAGTATATGCATACGTAAAATATTCTTCATATATACATATATATATATATATATATATATATATATCCATAAATCACGGATGTATATCCACATGAGTACAGATAAAAGTAACATTTATTTATATAAATGTATGTATTTATACAGAAACTAAAATGTATTTGTATTGCCACTTAATTTTATCTAGTACTGTATTACCTTGGGTAGTAATTAAAGTACATGCAGACATTTCTTGTAAAGAAAAGATTTTGTTTGTGTAGGCCAGAAAAAAATATTTATTAGTATAATAATTCTTTCACAATACTAACTGTACAACAACATGGCTGACCTCAGTCAGGCACTACACCATAGTTAGACTAGAGGTTGGAGGAGAAGGCTGGCGATTACAGTGTCAAGCCAATTACCAGCATATACTTTAGTGAGAAATGACCTATCATATTACTTTGTATTACTTCTGCATACGGTTTTAAACCATCCCCTTATATGCTTCAAATTATTAGGCAAAAAAAAAAAACTATCAAAGCATACATTTTGCACAGTTAAGGAAATGAAATGCTCCTTCAGTTGCTAGATATTTCATTGTATGTACACCTTCAGCCTAAACACAATTCGCAGACTGTTACATGCAAAGCATTTAAAACACCTTCCCACTAAACAGACAAGCTGTTCAAACCTATAAAAGTGTAACTATTTATAACTTGCAATAAAGGGAAGATTGGCATGGTATGAGAATTCAATTAGTAATAAATAGAAAGCAAGTGTAACAGTGAATGAAATGCTTTGCATGTTAGTACTAGTGATATCAGTAATACCAAGGAAAAAAGGTGAAATACAGATAAACAACACTTGTTTTATGTCTCTTCTTTCTAGCAGAAGATGAAATACATTATAATATCAGCAGGTTAGGAGAACAGCTAGGCTGGCTGGAGCCAATGGTAAACATGAATAAAGTAATAAATAGTATATAATAAATAGTATATAATATAATAAATAGTATTGTCTGTTTAAACTGATTCCATTAATATATATAAAGATATTTATAAAGGATGGCAGCAAAAGCACTACAGTGCATTCATTACATTACTACAATCAAATGTAAGAGGTATGTCAGTATATAAGTGCAGTATTTAATCCTTAACTTATTTAAAAAAAATGTAAATATTTCTAAAGGGTGTTTTCAGTACAGTATTGCAAACAAATGCATATCAGGCACAAATATGATAATTTATGTTAGTATAGTAGACTTTAAAATCTAAACATCACCAAAACAATATGAACACACTCTTTCTTCCCTAACATGCATAAACATTTCCCATATCATTTCATTCCATGTATGCAGAAACACTTATACCATGTGGCCCTATTTCTATTATTTTTTACTTTGATACTGATTCTGGAAATAAGAGGTTGAGAGCTATTGTGAGAAAAGAACTTATAATATTAAGCACAATCAAGCTACAATATTAAGGATGGTCAAACTAATATACAAAAATGTATGCAGTTCTAAAATTTTGTAGACCGGTTGTCAATATAGTCTCTTTTTAGCTGTACTATCTTTTTGCTTTGAAAATGCATTTTCTTTTTACCTGTCTTCTCTTTCGGCTTTGAAATGACATTTGAAGAGTCCAATTCCAAAAGACTTGCTCTTAGTGTAAGTGGCCATTTAAACTAAGAGCAGGCTGATAACATGTATTTTGGAATCTGGCCCCTAGTGTCAGGATTTTTATGGTTAGACCTTACACTGAAGTCAGTCGCTTGCACCGAGAGCAGGTCTTTCAGAATCAGGTTAGATTTACACTGAGAAGAACTCTTTTGGAATCAGGCCTGAAGTGACACTGCATTTCTGCAGTGAAATAATTCAATTCTTTGTTAACATTTAAGGTAGCATTCTATGAATGCCAGTACATAAATATCAAGTGTGAATTGAAGGTGGGATTCTCAATTAACTCCATATATACATTATAGTGTTAGCAACAAAGTTGCTTGCTGTGCAATTACAAAGTTGTACAGCAATATATAAATGGCAAATGGTATGTAACACATATGGAAAATAGCCAAATTCGCCACAGGGGCATCCTACCATAGTCACCACTGTCTCTCACTTGCTGAACTGGGCTGGCTTGAACTCCCTCACCTCCTTCAATGGTATCAGCTCTCACTCGCCCACAAACTCGTAAACCATCCACTAAATGTCCCATCTCTCCAGAATCTACTCCAACCCTATCGCACTACCAGACCACTAAGATCCAGCAACAAAAATCCCTTGCAGATCACTAAAGTCAATAACTCTGCTGGTGAAGCACTACTCTCTTGCACCATAGCCAAATTATGGAACTCCCTCCCACCCATAATTACCTCCATACCATCATGCACCCACTTCAAAACTTTACTAAAAGCGCACCTAAAAACATGCTGGCTATGCCCTTGTAACTCCCACTCTAATATCACCCACCCCATCCAACCACTACCTTTCTTTCCACTCCACTAACTACCTTGATTATAGCAAGCTCAGATGCTCATAAGCCAGTACTTATTATACAGCAGGAACTTATTCTTGTAACATTTGTTAATGTCTGTTATGTACTTCACAGATAAAGATTCTAGTTGTCTACGGATGTACTATGTTCTTCATCTGTAAATATGTTGTAAGTAATTGCTATGTAAACTGTCAATCGCTATGTAATCCAATGTAACTACTGTCTGTTTATTTTAACTGTGGAGCTTTTCTCCCTGGGGCCTCCGCTGAAAATGGACCTACGTCCAGTCGGACACTCCCGGTCAACCAATATAAATAAATAAATAAATAAATGTAAGGTGTGCAGCCTTCATAACAAATTATGCCACTTAAGGTCCAATGTGACATTTCACAGTTAGCAATATGCAGAGAAGTATTAAATATGTACTGACTTTTAACCTACAACACTTGGTCTGACAAGATAAGTGGTATATTCTGATATAGAAAACGATAATACAATATGGATATAAAAACAAACTTAGAATTTCCATCAACAGTTGCAGATTGCTCTGAAAAAGTAGGAAAGATATTGAATGTGCATTAATACAAACCACACAAAACAATGTGTACAGGAGCAGTTACTGACTGATAAAAAAATGCCACTGTGGAATAACAAAAGGAATGAAGGATGTGTAGCAACAAGATACAGAAAAATAATTTGACTGGGGGCTTGTCACAGGGATTACATAAACAAGATGCTTAAGGGGTACTCGAAGATGATACTGTATCACAACAGGCAGAGAGCACATTCAAGCACATGCAGGTGTTTGCAGCCAAGCACAAAAAGTGAAGCTGTGCTATGGCAATGGAACATGTTTCTGATCTGTTGAAGCTTCAGGGCATCACAAAATGTACCACGAAGGAAGAAAATAACATTCCATCTAGGCACAGGATAGCATAGGACAGGAGCCTTAGGATTGTATTCTTCTCTATGCAAGCAGTACAGGAAACATTAATATGGCATATGGAAGATGAAAACAAACAGCCCACAGTTCCTATGTACAGAATCCCACACAACCACATAAAACATAGACAATACAAGATATGCAAGATATTGCAAAGAATGTGGCACAGCTCATGGGTGATGTAAGGAATTTTTCTGGATACAGAAATGATGCCTGACTGGACGTCAGAGTACAGCAGAAGCAGTGCAATGCTCAAAGCTGGAGATGTTCGATGAATCTTAACATGTGCAGTGTTTGTAAATAAGGAACCCTCAGGTTAGCAAATAAAAAGGGGAAGCCATAGCATCACTGAGGAAAAGGATAAAAAACAGGGTACAATAAATACCCCATAAATAAATGAAATAAAGAAAGAAGGCATGATTTTTCTGATCTGCACCCTCCAGCAGCCAAGTTTGATCCTCAGTTATGGGAATGTTAGACATTGAATTCTGAAACATTTTTGTCTTCCTCTAGGAGTACCTTGAATTTCAGAGCATGATTCTTAGACAGAGGAATGGATTAACATTGCAGAGCCTTCCTCGATTGCCACATGTGAATGCTGTACTGACAGATTACAGTTATAAATAAGAGTACTCATAGCTAAAATTTAACAACAGTCAAACAAAGGGACACCACAACAAGAACCAGTAGAGTATGACCCACTCACTACATTGTTAGTATAGGATTGAGTATGACCCACTCACCACATTGTTAGTATAGGTGCTTTCAAACAACTGAATTGCCTTTATTTTTTAATCACTCAATGCATTGTAAAAAAAAAATAGCAAACAAAAGGAACATACAAACTGTGCACAGTAAACTGGGACTTAAAACTTTGTGATAATAGTAATTATGTATAAAATAAATAAATACAATATCTGTCAGTAATGGCTTGTGAAAGTAGTGGTGACAGGATCTACCTTGACAGTGTTGAGCATCAGAAATGCAATGGCCAGGTTGTCATGTATGAGATTCCCCATCCTGGAAAGAAGGTCCATATTGAACAAGACTGTACATAATCTGCTTACACAAAGAAACCCAACAACATTATTTGATATGCAGTAGCCATTAATGGCACATACTGATAGATACCCCAGTGGCTTGCAGTGCCATGTGCATTATGAATGAAACTAGTTGAGCAAAACGTATGCATCAGACAATGCAGGGTATTGAAATAACAATAATTGATATGATTCATGACAAAGCCATAGGTTAGAGTGGGACTGTTTCATGTCTAACATGAGTGCATCATGATGGCAAAGTACATGTGATCAAATGCATACTCAAGTCTAAGCAAATCTAGAAGGGGTCTATATTAGCTTATTTAAAGTTGATAAGAGTGAATGCTCTTTGATCAAACCCTAAACGTTAAACAACCAAAATAGTGAAGACAAGAAACAGCGATTTTTTTCAGGGATCCCAAGGAAAAAAAATCACTGTTCCGAAAAAAAAAAAACAGCAACAAATGAAAACATAACATAAAGTGGGGGACTTCACCCCCACACCCCCCTACATAAATATACCAACTCCGAGATCACACCACAGTGGAGGAAATGGCAAACTCCCAAAAATGGCACAACAATTTTTTTCCCTGGGAAAAAAAAAATCTCTGTTCCGTGTCTTCGCTATTTTGATTGTTCGATATTTAGGGTTTGATCAAAGAGCATTCTCTCTTACCAGCTTTCAATAAGCTGATATAGGCTCATCTAGAATAACCTTCACCACATTACTAAATTTATTAGAAAGACTTCTTTCTTATTCCCTCCTCTCAGTCTTCACTCCATGTATTCCTTAAGCATTTATTTCCATGTTTTACTACCTACTGTCCTCTTCCTTCTTCCTCTTATTACACTTACAGTAATGTAGCATGCATATATTTTATGTATAAATCTTATTTAGTTTTAAGTTTTGTTGTATTCTTGCTTGAAATGTCTTATTTCCTCTTTATGTAACTGTTACTACAATTGCACCATGTATATATATTTTTATATTTCCTGTGATCTTTGTTTTACTGTTTGAAATTGTAAACCTTGAGGAGCTCTTTTCTCTGCTTCTCAGATGAAATGGGGCTTCACCCATTTGGAATGTCCTAGTACACATATTCCAATGCAGGAAATAAATAAATAACTGGATCATCATTATTATTAAATTATTAAACAAGAAAACGTATTGTTAGTGGGAGAATATAAGAAAGTTATTTTTGTTTCAGCATCCTTTTTGTTTGTTAAAGATAAACACAGCATTGTGAAAATAGTCATTTACTTGTAATACAGTAACAATATCAGTGACAAGCTGTCAAATATAAGAATGAATGAATAAATAAATACATGTTTTTCATTAATACATATTAACAGCATCAGTAATGTAAAACCAAAATCATGCAGATTTTGAAATTACACCAGTCTAGCTAGACAACCAAAAAAGCATGGTATGCATCATTTAACCATAAAAGGCATGACATGTGCAATGATCCAATAAGGTTAAATGTTCTGTATTTAGGTTTAAAATCAGTAATGAGTAAGGAGAATGTTTGCAAGTTAATTCAAAACTCTATGCATTTGACCATATTGTAGAACACTTGTAACTGTGTCTAATAAATTACAGTGTATGATAAATTAATATTTTCTGTAATATTAGCTTTGGAATACAATTTGTATTTTTTATCTTTTTTATGTGAGATGTCTTTAGAAATAAAACTAAAGGAAGCATTAAATGAAACTGTTTTACGATAGTCTGAATAATATCCATCTGAATCTATCTTTTTTTCTCTGAATTAAATCAAATGGAAGTTATCTGCAGAAATGTCAAGGCAAGGATGATGGTGACTGGTGTGAGGTAAATGTCACAGGATGGAATAGTGTAGCTGCAAGCACATGAATTGTACTGCAACAATTATCATGGTGTCTTGGTCATTTTTATTAGGTTTAGATAGCTTTTTGTTAATAAGAAAATTGTTTACTATTTTAAAATTACATTTTGGTAGTTTTATCACTTAGCAATTAACATGATAGGAATTTGTGTTTGCTTTTTACTAAAGAAGCAATATTTAAAAATGTGTTTGCAGGATTCTTTTTTCTCCATGAGTTGTTATATGAATAATTAATACAAGGTTTGTCAGGCATGTCAGTTTAATCACAATAAGCTCACTCTCCCATTTTAATTAAGTTAATTTCATAATGGAACTTCTTCTTGTAGAAATCCTCTTACCTCGAAAGGATTTAACACAGAGATCTAACATATGTAATGTGCACATATTTTCACACATGCAGCATGAAGCCAGAGTTTGCATTGTGTCACTGTTGGTGTGGCAGAGATGGTATATGCTTGTTAAAATGGTTTACTGATTTCAAGAAGCAGAATATTAAGAATTGTAAATGGTGTCACTTTGAAAGTCACTAGTGAAAGTACTATTAATAATTTTGAACTCTGTTCTTTTGAAACCTGCCACAAAACTTTAAATGGTGACAAAATCACCTTTAGCTTTAACTAGAAAATAAATTATATTTTTTGCTGTGGCGGTTGCAATCAGTTGTTACATGAAATAGTGCATTAACCCACTGACCAGTTGGTGTTTTACTGTATTCCCAAATGGTATCCTGTAATATCAAATATACATCACCTTTCAGCTGTGTCACATAATCCTGGTGATTCAATAAACTCAGTATAGGCTTCACACTAAGACTGCATGACGTTTACTTGTTTGTGCGATGAGCAGCAGTGTTAATTGCATATACATGCCGTGCATTGCTCTTACACAGATAAAAGTGCTGTTTCCTGTGTAAAGCAGCACGGACACATATAAAATGTGCAGACTTGTTTAATTTTGGGCAAACTTGCTCTGCAAAATTGCTTGGACAGCCACAATGATCAATAGGGCTAAAATTAATGCAATGAATACAGTAATAATACATTACAGACAAGTCTACTCAGTGTAATGTACACTACAACAAGTTTATTGCATACTGTAATTAATGACTTCTGATGATCATCAAGGGTACATAGAATGTAGTATAAATACACTAGTTTGGAGAAGTGTGCATATTGTAAAGGGCCACAGACATGAATATTAAGAATGAACAAAGAGGAAAAGGACATGTGAAACATGGTAATGAACACCAGATAAAGACATGGCACTGTATATATACTCCAAAGACAAGTCAATAGTATAACATTAATCACATATGTACACAGCACAGTACATAATGCTGGTTACACCTCCTGTGTGAGTATATTTATATGACTGGTCATTATAGTATATGATGTGACTGTCACACAAGGTAACATAACAATGGAGATGACTGGTTGTGACACAAATATACTGACATGATCACTAGAGAGGACATTTAACAAGGACGGTATATACAATGGGGGGTATGTGTATAGTGTGAAGGTGTGCAAAATGACTTGTTTGAATATGAGTGAAATGTTAGCATAACTCTCAACCAATCAGGGACACATAGCAACAAGACCATGGACAACATTACACAGAAGCAGGCATAATCATGGAGAATTTTAAAATAACACCACCATTATTCTGTGACACTGACATAAAATATGTGATTGTAAGTTATTATATATGTTCTGCAGGAACACACTTGTACAACTGTAAGGATTTGTCAGTAACATAAAAGGTGAATAACATAATAGGTGAATTCAACCCACCTTCCTCAAAAATTACCACTTTTTGGAGGTAAGAGAGATGGCGGTACACCTGTAGTTTAAATTATGTGTGATCCTACCAATTGAGAGCTTTGCATGACACATAAGCCACAATCTATACCATCAGAAATCTAACCCATGTCATCAATGTTCTCAGTGAGCTGTGTATTTACTGGATGCATCACAGAAAGACGTACCACACATGCATCATATAGAACACCGTGAAGGGAAGTCTGCACTGTCAACTCCTAATGGTTAAGCATCACAGTGAATACTTATGTAAGGATGACAAGATGTGTGGAAGATCACTGTGGCAAAAATGATACACTTTAGTAAAACATCCCTGGTTGACAAAGGTATCAGCCTTATGTATAACAGCACTTAAAAACAACACACTAGTATGAGTGGATTTCCTACACAGAGCTGTGTATTGCACGCATCTGTGTATACAGTCAACACACAAAACATTATCCCATCTGAATAGTTCTCAGGAGGCATATTACTGCAGCTGTTAAATAAGAAACATGTAATCAAATGGCAGCAGTGGACATCAATACATTACCTCAAATTGCAGAATAGAATACACTGTTGTAGGGCTACCATACATTCACATTTCTACATAGCACATGTGGATGACAACAACATTGACATATGCACTGCTCATAGGGTCACAGAACATTAGTAGGATAAGGGCCAACTTTGCATAAAATTCAAGACATTATTAGGGCATGTAAACAAAAACTGCAATATCTACAGGATGTAAAATAGTAAGGGTATGTGCATATGTGTGTATATGTTTGATTGTATTATATACTGCCTCTGCCCATATGTGACATGTGCAATATACCATGAGGTAATTAGCAACCACACATCCAGTGGTCTGGAGATGGCTTGCACAGGGTCATGAAAGGACTCTGCTTCATGATGTGTGTATGCATCTTTGAGATGATGACATACTCCAGTCTTCTATAGAAAGGATGTTATGTGGACGAGGAAAAAGGGAATGTCGGCTTCATAGGGCTATGTTAAAGGTTCTCCTGAGTGGGAGTCAAATGAAAAGAGATTGAAAAGGTCATACAATGACCATAATATACCACCAACCATATACAGATGTTGACTGAGGTCAGAGTAGAACATTAAACTTGTGTATGAATAGAAGCTGGATTCCATACAATGTAAGACTAGTACACCCACATATGCCTGACTTTAACCGTGTCACGGCATGCTTTATGGAGTATGATAGCATCATTGTATGCTGATAAGATGTTTGGAGGATTGTCTGACATAGGTGTACACACACTCAAGTTGACTGTTGCAAGATTAGAAACCTTAATTGACACGTTACAGAGTCTACAGAACACAGTACTTAATATTAGCACCATAGTACAAGTGTGACTTCAATAGAGTTAGACTGCACTTTATAGAGGATGACCTCACCAGTATATGTTGAGAAAAAGATGTTAGGAGTGTCTCATGTGCTGCTCTAAAACTGTATCCACAATGCCAGCTAACTGAACACAAGCTGATTGCAGTGAGGTTAGAACTGCTACCTACCTATTTACAGAACATGGTACTTTAACACAAATGCCATGGCACAATTCTGAATTTCATCCTATCAGATTGTACTTTATAGCACATGACATCATCAGTATATTTCGAGAAGAAGGTCTTAGGTTGAGTGTCTCACATGCTGCTCTAAAATGGTCTCCACAATCACAGCTAACTGAACACAAACACACACAGACACGTTGACTGCAGTAAGATTAGAAGCACTACCTATCTATGTACAGAACACAATACTTAATGCAAACACCATGGCACAAGTCTGACTTTCATACTATCAGACAATATTTTGTAGTAGATGACATCATAAGTGTCTGGCAGGAAGAAGATGGTAGTAGGAGTGTCTTAGATGATGTTCTAAAAGGTTCCCAGAATATGAACTAATAGAATACACCCACACACACAAACCAGTTGACTGGAGTGTGACTAGAACTTCTACCTAGCTATCTATACAACACAGTACTTCACACAAGTGCCAAAGTACAAGTTTGTCTTTTACACTGTTGCAGAACACTTTATAGTAGTTGACATCATCAGTGTATGCTAGGGTGAAGATACTGGGAGGCCTGTATGAAATGTCTGTGTAGGTATGTATGAGTGTAAAAATGTTTGTTCTCCATGAGACTTGATTGCTGACAGTAGGATGTAGACCCTTGCTCTTTTGACTATGCACATGTACACTTACAAACACAGGCACACACACAATTTGGCTGTTATGTTAACTGAATGCCTACCTATTTTGTTCCTATCTGCAGAACACATTAGTTAATATTTATTCCATCACCAAAGCCTGATTTTTCCTTGCAATAATTGTCTTTATATATGATAACATCGTCATTCTATGATGCAGGTAACATATCCTGTTATGACAGTATTGTGCAAAGTATGGAATTTGGATTTTCTGTTTTGGAGCCAATGTACAGATACAGTATACTTTAAAAGAAGGTTCTTAAACTATAAAGCTTCCAAAAATGCATGTTGCAGAACTGCATAGTCATGCCCTTTGGAAAAAAACAAAGTGCCCGCAACCTACCACATAAGTGGTAGTACCCTAAATACGGAAGACGGAATAAGGGATCTGGGAATCCAAGTAGATAGTAATCTCTCCTTTGATAATCCCATTGCCAAAGTGGTTAGAAAATCCTTCTGCATGGCCCACCTTATCACAAAAAGGGTTTGCATCCAAATCAAAAGAGGTCATTGTATCTCTCTACTCATCACTCATCAGACCCATCATAGAGTACAATGCCCCATTTGGGATACATCTTACAAGACACCTGCAACAGCTGGAAAGGCCACAGAAATACCTCACCAAGAGGATCACTGGCCTCAAACAGATGCCCTATGCAGCTCGACTGAAGAAACTCCAGCTGTACTCGGTTGCATACCGTCTACTCAGAGGTGATCTCTGCCTGACATACAAGGCCATGTCCAATCCAGAACTGAGGGACATGCTCCACCTAAAGAAAAGCTTATCCCCTCAAACCACATGCTCTAGGGATCTAAACCTCACCAGAACAATAAATAGGACATGCTAGTGGGATAGATTCCTGTCCGAGAGACTTCCCATGCTTTGGAACAAGATTCCAATCTACATTAGGCAGAGCTACTCGCTAACGCTCTTCAAGAGAATCCTTGACAAGTGGATGGGAAACAGAAAGTTTACCCTGGGGATCACTTCAGTGGATCTGCTGGACAGAGGCACAGGGAACTAATCAAAGGGGGATGCGAAAGCCAACACATTCTGGCTAGGCTTATAAATGCCTTCGGGCAGATAGCCTAGTACCTACCTATGAACCTATGAACCTATGAGACATAAATGCACCTCTTTCTAAATATGTTGTCTACAGTATGTACTTTCAGTCACATATACACATACATGCACACATATGCATATACATATTTTGTGCTCAGCATGGTTGCAAATGTTGATGTACATGTGTTCATATTGTGATGATTTGATGTCCACAGTAATATATGTGTAAGACAATCTCAATGGCTATTGTCAGTATAAAGCTTTAAATAATGTGCCAATGCATTTGTCCTATTTATTTTTGTAATGTAGTTGACATTTGACCTATTACTAACATATCCATTTTTAAGTGCATGGGTGCAGGACACACATGAGTCTGGGTACATATGTGTTCACTCGCTAACAAGTCCTTTCCATTTGGTTGTGTTTTTATGTGGTTTTTGATGGGATAAAGAATAACTGTGTAATAACCATAGTAGTACATGCCAAATGCATCTTTAAGTAGTGTACTGCCAAGCAACTGGTTTGCAAGAATGATGGCAAAGTGTGCATGTGAGATTCATATTTAATGAATACAACTTAACTTGAGAAGTACTTATGTATATATGCTATGGGAGAAATAGCTGACAGATACTATAGTTTTCAAACTGTAGTTTATACTGGAAATTTCTATCTTTTGGATTCAGGGATACATAAGTCTTTTTTCTGATGCACAGGGAGCATCTCTGACTGAGTGCTTAGTATGCATGTGTTTGCGATGCTATTTTGAAAATTGTACAGCTATCTTACTTGGTTTTATATTGTGTATATCTTTGATGCATGAGGCCTATTAGTTGATAAAGAGCAGACATCTGTTGACATAAGCCAGTCCTGTCACATGTTGATGTTATTGCTGTAAAACCCACCCACCTTCTACTTAGGTACATTAGCAAGTAACAGTATGCAAGAATCTGTTATTCATTTGTGTTGCTGACCATTTATTTTCCTGTTACAGGTTCAACACTTACCTTGATTGTAATGCAGTTGCAAGTGTTTTATTTTAGGGTTGACTCTGTGTGATGCTAGCAGTATACATCCTTTAAATGAGTAAGTAAAAGTTGTGAGCATTGCCTTGCATCAGTTTTATGAGTCTATATCATAAGATCGATGTCTGAAAATGTTGACTCACCTTTCATTGACACAAAAATGTCAACTCCAAGTTTGTCGAATGGCCAAATCACCCATTCTGTTACAACTGCCCTTTTCTTGACTGTAGTGTGGTCTCACAGTTAGAATATTTAATTGGGGGGTGTGGGGTGTGAGGGGCAAAGCCCCCAACTTAAATATGTTTGTTTTTATGTGGTGTTTGTTCGCCTTCCATTTTCTATTCCTTGGAAAGAAATCTGTGATTTGGCCGTTCGAGAAACTTGCATTTCGACATTTTCGTGTTGACGAAAGGTGAGTCGATATTTTCAGATGTTGATCTTATGATATAGACCCCCATTTTACTGTATGTATGTGTATAGGATGAAAATTGTATCCCTTAGGTGGTCAACATGCCAGGGTGAGGGCATATTATGCACCCCTATGTCTAACTACACCCGCAGTGGCTGGTGGGTCCTCTTCTGAGCCTTTATCTGTGTGTGGCTGTGGTGACCTTGCCAGTGGTAGTGAGATATGTGCATCTTCCTCTTGGTGTTCCAGTTAAAGCTGTTTTCTCAGTATAATATTGTGGAGGATAGCACTGACAGGAAAATTTCAGCACAAGTACTAGGATTGTACTGCCCGACCCCCCTGTGTTTCTAGGCACTGGAAGCATGACTTCAGCAGCCTGAGTACATGCTATGATATTTTTTGTTTGAGCATGTACGTCATTACAGCATTCATCAGTGGGTGTGTGTACATTTTTGATGGCATCATCAGCCATGGTTCGAATACATACCCTGCATCACCCAATAAATGGCTTTGTGGGATATCCCATCTAGGAAACCTCTGGTAGAGCTGAGAGTCATGCCAGATATGGGAGTCATGGTAACTACCGGGATTGCCAGCACTCACATTTAGGATTGGGCGGCGCAGTGGTGCAGCGGTTAATGCTGTTGCCTCACAGCAAGAGGTTCTCCAGTTTGATTCTCGGCTGGGGTGCCTTCTGTGTAGAGTTTGCATGTTCTCCCTGCGTTCGCATGGGTTTCCTCTGGGTACTCCGGTTTCCTCCCACATTCTAAAGACATGCTTCTGGAGCATTTCTTCCCGGACCTCCACTGAAAACAGGATCTGTGGAACCTAGTCGGACTTTCCCGGTCAACAAATGTTAAATAAAAATAAAAATAATAAATGTTACACATGACCTGGCAATTCATGGAGTGGAAGTCCTTTCTGTTTATGTAGACCATTCTTTGTTCCCCAGGTGGTGCTTTGATCTCAATGTGCATGCAGTTTCTGGAATCCAGGACTTCAGGGAAGTGTGCTATGGGGCAGAAATCCTGCATAGTTGTAACTCAGTCCTCGGGGGTACAGGGAAAATGTATGTTGTCACTGGCATGTTGTGACATAGCATTTAGAAACTGATGAAGGATCCTGGATGCTGATGCCTGTGAGAACCCAAGCATGTCCCCTGTTGTTCTGTGGAATGTTCCTATAGCTAAAAGTGTAAGTGCTATACATACCTTAGTCTCCACAGATATTGGTTCCTCTCAGGTGCCCTTGCACTCATTTGAGGATGAGAGAGGTTGCAGAGTTCCTGTAGTGTGTCTCTATCCACTCTGTAGTGCTCTACTGTTTCCACCTCAAGCAGACTATGAAAAGTTAAATGGGTTCTAAACACCCTTCTCCTTCTTGGCTGAAATCTTTCAGCAGTAGAAGTAGCACAGAGTTGAGCTTCTTGCACATGTACATGCAGAAGAGCAGCAGCAGCCACTAACAGTTTTCCATGTAGAGTAGTTCACATGGCTATATTCCAATAAGTTTGGGAATTCAAGGCCAAAATCTACACTGAGTGAACACAACTGCTTTATAGCTTGTTGAGTAGCTCCTCCATCTTGAATCTGTTGATTAGCATACAATTCAGCTCCTTATGCTGTAATTAGCATGCCACAATTTTTACAAGGTTTGCCCAGTTTGGGAGGTCACTAGACAAAACAAAAACACTCCCAAAACTGTTCCATCAGAACTACACGCTCCAGTGACTTAAACCTCAGCACAGAAATAAATAGAACATGCTAGAGGGACAGATTCATATCCCAGAGGCTCCCCTCATTCTGGAACAAAATCCCAATCCATGTCAGACAGAGACCCTCAGTGACCCTCATCAAGAAGAATCTTGACGTTTGGATGGGAGATTGTAAATTTACCCCTGGGATCTCTTCTGTGTCACTGCTAGACAGAGGCACGGTAAACTAACCTTAAATGGGCTATATTCTGTGACCTACTATACAGAGGCACAGTCAACTAATCTAAGAAGGGTGGCAAAAGCCAAACACACTCTGGCTAGGCTTGTAAATGCCCTAGGGCAGATAGCCTAGTATCAACCTATGAACCTATGAACCTATGAAAACACAAAATGCATTTTTTTCAAGGGGCAATCCCCCTTCCCCTTTTTCTCTGCAATCACTCTGAAGTGAAGGCAAGCCATGACACACCTATACTATAAGTGTGTGTGTGTGTGTGTGTGTGTGTGTGTGTGTGTGTGTGTGTGTGTGTGTGTGTGTGTGTGTGTGTGTGTGTGTGTGTGTGTGTGTGTGTGTGTGTGTGTGTGTGTGTGTGTGTGTGTGTGTGTGTGTAGAGAGAGAGAGGCAGAGAGGTATTGATATATTAGATTTTGCTTTATTTTAAACTGAACATTTAACAAACTTGCATGTTCAACCTATTTCACGCATGTCATCTCACTGAAAAATAATTATAACATACTTTAGATACATAATGAACTCCACAAACTCTGTATACCACATTGTCACAGATACATACTAAATAAAATGAAATAGATCCTTTCGAAATTTCTTAAATCATCCTAAAACAATAAATTAGCAATAATAGATTTGGTCACATCTATGGCAAATTTGACAATGGCAGATGGTTATTGCAACTTTCTAAGAAAAGCTAGATTTTAAGGTAAAATAAATGTGTTCATATAACTAACTGTCTTATATAACCATGCTCATGTTCTACTAGTTAAATGCTGGGTACAGATCACTGATTTGGACAAAATAAAAAAAAAAAAACAAAAAAAACCAACCAGTATTCTTTAAATTCTGGCCCATATAATTTCTACTTACAGCTATGCCAAAGTTTATTCTCATATATAGGTAATTCCTTTAGAATGTCTGAGGGTTCTGTTCTCCAGTGCCTGAATATAATAGCTGTAACCACTAAGATAAACCATTCTCAACTACTTGGATCTTCTTGCCCAGGGAAAAATGTCACAATGCCCAGGTCATTGCTTCTTACACATATCCTAAAGCACTATAATATATATACATATACATATTATATATATTTATACAAACATACAGGCCACACAATGCTCATATTACAGTGGAAAAAATGAGGAAAATATAACACTTCCATTCTTGCTCTTCTCTGAGGCTTGCCACCATGAAAAGACACTCGTAATCATTTGGGTATGATGCCCTGAACATCAATAACCTATGTTATAACAATCAGTAGGACAGCTGACTAGAACTTTGCTTTATAAAATGAGAGAAGCAAATGCCTCATCTTGTATCCAGGTGCCATTTCCTGATATGGTGCCCCTCAACTATAAGTAGTTGTGTATCATAAAAAGGCAAATTTCCCTGATCTGAAACTTCAAGTCAGCGCCATGCTTTCTAACAAACTGCACCCCTTAACTTTGAGTTGAGGCACAAAAAATGAAAAAAAGTCTATTCTTCAATGTGCACACATCTACATCTAAGCTGAAAAAAAAGTTCTTTTTGCATCCCTCAGTCCTGTCCTAACTCAGTATTGCAAAGCACTATCACCATTCCTTTCTGTACATTCAGAGGAATTCCCATTAATACTGCTCCCTTGATTACTCCCCATAATACCTTGCTTCACTTTGCTCCACATTAGCTACATTTCTGTGTACACCTTCTGTTGTACAAAGCAGTACTGTTTTGACTGTCTGTTCCACAAACACAACAGCACACCTTCATATAGTTTCGCATACCTTTTACAAATTATTTTGATGCTTGGTATTATGCTCCTGCACTCTGCTATTAACAGTCTACCTCATTTTTAGTTCCTGTTTCCTATGTTTTTATTTTTAAACAGTACAATGTCAAATATTAATTCTGCAGATATTTTAAAATGCTGGATGTTGCTTTTTCATCAAAGTAAAATGTAAAGCCAAATGTCATAGCTCTGTTATGTCAGAGTAGTGCTTAATACCAGACAATACCTCTGTAGTGGTAACATCATGTGTTTTCTCTGTTTACTTCCTAATCATTCCAAAATGCAAAGCTAGATGTGATGGCCTTATACGGAAACGTGCCAAACATTGCCTTCTGGAGTTATTTAAGATAGTGTATGCTACTTCCTGTTACTATAAAGAGCATTGCAAAATATCACAGTTCCATTTGGGTCCCTCCCCATTCCACAACTCCACTCAGAGAAATACCACCTGGATATTTCAACACAGTACATATTACAACATAATAGCAGTATATTGTTAACAATATGTGTCCTGACCAATTAAATGCAAAGTAGAAGGTAAGAGCTTCAATTCTTTTTAGCATATTTGCATGCAGTGCAAAATGGGAAAGCGTCAGTATCTTAGCACTATGTTGTTAACAGTATCTATTCAATATTTTCCAGTCATTACAAAATTCAAAGCAGAATGTCATAACCCCATTGTAAAAAAACTGCCAGATGTTGCTTTCCTGCATTGCTTTAAATTACTCTATGATTACTTCTCGGTTATTTTAAAGTGCAGTGCAAAATGCTGCAGCTCAGCTCTGGAACCTATACTCCAAAGGTCATTTCAGAATATGGCTTGTGTGCACACAGTATCATGTGTTGCTTCAAACGTGTATATCTTATTTGTTCCACAGACATTTTAAAATGATGGAACTTGCATTATGCCTCAGTTTCCCTTCTGCAGTGCTATTTTGCTAACATTGGATTCCTTTCTCTCTCTCTCTCTCTCTCTCTCTCTCTCTGTCTTTTTTAATTCATCACTACAATATCAAAATGCACTTACCATTATGCTAATTTTGGAAGAGCAATTCCATCCTCATTAGAAATCATGACTAAAACCATTGGCCTTTTTTTTGCTTGGCTTCTGAAACTTTCCCAGGTAACTGACCTCTTGATTTTACTCCTAACAATATACCAACAGGCTTCTTCTTCAGATCTCTGTTTGGCTGTACTGAAAGTGCAGAAAACAGCCAGTTTTATTGTGCCACACTTCTCTAGACCATATCTGCTCTGAGGCAGGGGGATGCAGAGTGAGTGCACCAATGAAGATGGACCTATCTATTCTGATCCTAATACTGTACGGCCATAATGCCATTTTCATATGTGAGATGAGAAGGTCATCATCAGCAATAAGACAAGATTCCCAAACTCATCCTCCTGAATTGTATTCTTCATGAGAAAATATCTCTCATTACTTTAGACATAAAAGAAAACCTAGATATAGAGATCACATCCAGCTTTCAGTGGCTTACACAAATGTTCAATAAAGCCCATGTAGTTGCTGAACAAATGTCATCCAAGGATAAATTTCTGAAGACATGTGAACAGGCTACATCTAAGAACTGCTTTCTGATAACCCGTTGCATTCTGGGAAATCTATTTCTTTAGCAGCAGGCACATTAGTCATTATCTACTAATGCCATGCAAATGTCCCCTCTGTCTACCAGTAATAAGAAAGCTTTTCTATATTTGAAGAAACCTTGCTAAACCTCTCTGCATCCACAACTAATGCCAGCTTCTACTCCATCATCCCTCCTGTGGCAGTGTATTCCAGAAGATGCAGTCATCTAGAAATAACAGTCAGGACTTTTTTGCACTTTGCTCTATTTCCCCCCTTTCCACTGATCCTGAATTTCATTCAGAATACCATGATCAGCAAGTGTGTTATTCTCACAGCCCAGTACTGGCTTCAACAAGTTCAGTAATCTCTGATTTAGTCTCATCTTCTGGAGAAACCTGTACGTCAAAGCCCCATTATATCCTTCCTGGTTCAGTCATCTAGTAAGCCTTACCCTTTCTCTAACTCCTTCATTGAATCACATATTTAGTCCAGTTCACTAAGAAATAGGTACACTTCTTATCCCAATTGTGTAGTTTAGTTCTTGTCTTACCAAAAAAAAAGGAAAATGTTCAAAAGAAAATCATACTTTTCAACTTCTTAATTCAAGAAATCTGGACAAAGCCTGACAAAATGTGTGTGTGTCGGGGGGGGGGGGGCAAAGGCCCAAATATAGGGATATATTTTAAATATTGCTCTTATAAACTTAGAATGTTGATAGAGTAACAGGGTTTGTGTTAACATACATTTTCTAAAGGATATGAAGTCTAAAACTCAAATTTCAGTATCTGAAGTAATCTGAATATCACTAAATCAATTCACCACAACCTTTGTGGAGTCAAACTGCTTAGCATAAAATTTTGTAAATATTTCTGCTGTATTTGAGAATAAATTTTAGAATCTACATGCAGTTCATTGTATTTCTTTATTCCTACCACATCTTAGGAATCCATAAAATGGTTTCCGATTATGCTCCTATCTTTGTATAACTTTTCTTCAATTTTTCTTGCTCTTGACTCACACTATCAGTGGGATTCAATAAACTCCATGTAGGCTTCATGCAAAGCCTACATGGAGTTTACTTGTTTGCGCAGTGAGCAGCAGTGCTAATTACATAATCATGCCGCTCACTGTGTTCAAATGTAAACATGTGCAGTTTTGTGTCTGGCAGCAATGTTGCAGGCCAGGAAACTGTGCAAAACAACATGAATGGCAAACTTGTTTAGAGTAGAACACACTAGGTTAGCGGGATTGTGTGGAATGCCACACTGATTATCAAGGTATGTTATATAGTAATGTGCATTGTCCAAACACAGGACAAGACAGTGTATACAGTGGGAATATTATGAAATATCATTACAGGCATTCTGTACAAAAGTTAAGTAAATGATCTGTAAGGGTACATAGGCTGCCATTTAAAATAAACAGTCAGGGGAAGTGTGTGCATAGAATAGTGACACACAGATGAATTGTAGGAATGAACACAGGGAAAGAGGACAGGTGAAACATCATAATATACAGCAGATGAGGGCATGTAAATGGAAGACAGTTGTAGCAGGAACAGTAATCAGATAGCATGTTACAGTATGGACTTCAAAGTGAAAATGTATATTATGTGACTGTCAGACAAGTTGGCATAACAATAGAGAAGATGTCTGTGTGAGATAAGCATGTCAACCAAATGCACCAAACATACACACACAAGCCAGTTGACTGCAGTGGAAACAGAAACTCTACCTAAGTACACAGACTAGAGAACTCTGTGTTTAAGCAAGCTCCACAGCTCAAGTCTGACTTGAAGATTGTTAGGCAGCAATTTATAGCTGATAATATCAGCAGTGGATGTTTGGAGAGAAGATGTTGAGAGGCCTGCATGAAATGGATGTATAAGCATGTGGAAGTGTCAAAATATTGTCAATCCATGGGGCTAGTATGGTAACTGTCAGATACACACCTATGCTCCTCTGACTAGATAAATACGCAGGCAGGTGCAAGTGTCAAAATATTGTCAATCCATGAGATTGAAGTGGAAACTGACAGATATACTCTCAAATATCTAAATACTTGTAGTAATGTGGACACCTGTTTGCATATAAATTGTAAAGCTGTCTCTTAAAGTATACCTACACATTGGAGCATAACCACCACATACTACACAGATTAGATAAATACTCACACACACACACACACACACACACACACACACACACACACACACACACACACACACACACACACACACACACACACACACACACACACCTCCCAACTGACTGCAGTGGGAAAAGAATCCCTACCTAAGTACAATTACTAGAGAAGCCAGTACTTTATGCATGCACCACAGCACATGTCTGACTTTGACAAGGCTGCAGGACAACCTATGGTGGATGACATCAGCAATGGATGTTTGGAGAGAAGATCCTGGGAGGACTCCATGAAATGGATGTGTAGGCATGTTCAACTGTCAAGATATTTCAAGTTCTTTGTGTTACCAGATTAATGAGCATGCAATGTGTAGTATGTAGTGGTTATGCTCCAATGTGCAGGTATACTTTAAAAGACAGCTTTAAAATCTATATGCAAACAGGTGTCCACATTACTGCAAGCATTTAGACATTTGAAAGTGTATCATCATTCTAAAGATGCGCATGGTAAATAACACAACATTTGTTATCAATTCATGTTGCGTAGTTGATATATTTATGAACAAGCACAACCAGACCAGAGTTGCAGTACATGGGGGGAGGTAACACATGGCTGTATTATAAATATGTGACATTTTCTTAACTAGGACCTTCATTTTTTATGTTTACACATGTAGTTTCATGGCATAAAGCCAAAATGGACAGAAAACAAAAGTAACACATGCTAGTATTTACTTTGTGTAACACAACAGTGAGTAGTGGGTTTGCTCGATGGCTGTCAAAGTGTACGTGCATGTGAGATACACATTTCAACTGCTTTCCCTGTTTGCATATCATTCAGCTGTGTGCAAGAGCAAGGCTTATTGCAAAAATTATGAGAGTTAGTATTGAGTGTATGAACCACACCTGTTCATTAGCTGACTCTGTGGCAGTAGGTGTAAATTCATTGACACATTTTGTTTTCAGCACAGAGGATATAGGGTTTGAATCCAGTTGTATATAATACTTTTAAATAAGTAGAGGTAATGCAATGAAATTATACTTTGCACTGTGTGTTGACATAGCACAGCATGTTTAAAAGGCATTGCGTGGAGGTAACAGCATCAAAAAAGACCAGTTCACTATTGCTTGGCATTGGTGTAATGATGCCAAGCTACATGCAAACATATATAGACATGTCCCAGAGCTCTTACCACTTTACCTTGTAAAGATTTTAATTTTAAAATACACTTGACAGAACAAGATATATTCAACCCAGGGAAAGAGCATGCATTAGCTTTTAATTGCCAAAGCAACTCCCTCTTCTCAAGCCTTAATGCCCAATGACCCCCCCCCCACTGGAGTTAGGTTCCACTTTTTCAATAACCATGTAATGAAAACAATGGTTAGGTTGTTCCAAGACATGCTTGGCCAAGACATTTGTTGTGTCCTGCCTGCTATTGCTATATTGATGCTTGTATATTGTCTGCTTAAATTGCTGTTCTGTCTTTCCTATATAGAAAGAGTTACACTGCTGGCACTTCGCTAAGTATATAACTCCTTTGGTGTTGCAATCATATTTACCTGCCAATATGTATTTGATGTTACCAATTGTGAAGGAAGAACTAATCTCTATATAATTTACAATAAGGGCACCTTCCACATTTTCTCATGCCCCTATTGGGAACATAAGGGCTAACTTTCCTCTCCAGTAACGGTTTTGTATTACACCCTTTTCTGAATGTAATTCTGGGCTTTAAGCCTAGTTTGTTTCTCAATACTACGTCATCATTTATCATAGCCCAATTTTTAACCAAAATATCTTTTGTTTTAAATGTCTAAAGAAATTCCTTCATTGTAAGTGGACAAAAGTGCTCAAAATAAATTTTAGTGTGGTTACAGTATAGGAGTGGTGGATTACTTTTGGATTTTTAACTTGTTTGTCATGGTTGCTTTATTTTCCAGTTTATCTTCTGTGTTTTTGTTATGGAACCAGAAGAAAACACCAGCTCCCTTTCACTTTTTTCTCAAAATGGTAGTTCCCTTGATGATAACAATGTGAATGGGAACCTTACTTTGTTAATTCAACAACTTACCAACCGGGTTGATGACCTAATTAGAAGGATTCTTAACAATGACGTACAACTGGGTACTGGTTCCAGTGACAGCCTCCCACCTTTAAGTATGTCAAATCGACCAAATGGCACCAACCAAGGTAACACATCTTTTACTACTATTTCCTCAGCTCCTTTGGCCAAATCCCAAATTACACAGGGTGCTGTGGCCACAGGAGTCAGAAATGATGCCATTAATGCTGGGATTAATAATGATAACAATAGCATTGTTACTAACATCCCTTATCTGAATGACTGGTTGAATGAGGTGACAACATTCAACTCTCAGCATAATAACAGTGACAACCAGAATCGGTCAGGGAATGCTGGGCAAAGCAAAAATACTATTGTGACTAATTTAAAAGACTTTGACACTAAGTTAATTAAATTTAAAAAGCTTCAGCTTGAAGTTGCCTATCTTCGGGAATGCATTCAGAGGCAACATATTCCTTGTGACTTAAGGCAATGGCGGTATCCATCTAGGCTTATCAACAACTCCCCCTTCTATCTAGGAGTTAATTAAATTATTTAACAAGAAGAGCGTAAATTTTTTAGAAATGCTTCTCAAACATTATTCCTTGCAGATGGATGCCCTAAAAGTTGACTTAAATGCACTTGAGCATAGGTTCATAGGTTCATAGATAGGTACTAGGCTATTTGCTCTAGGGCCTATATAAGCCTAGCCAAAAATGTACCCTGGCTTTCGCCACCCAAGAATATTATTTTCCTGTGCCCCTGTCGAGCAGAGCCACAGAAGTGATCACCGAGGTGAATTTCTTATTTCCCATCCAATCAAGAAGATTTTTCTTGAAGAGTGTTAATGAGGAGCTTTGTTTGATATATATAAGTAGTTTGTACCAGAGTATGGGAAGTCTCTGGGACAGGAATCTATCACTCCATCATGTTCTGTTTATTGTGGTGACAAAGTTTAGGTACGTAGAGCATGCAGCTCAGAGGGATTGGGATTTCTTTAAGTAGAGCATGTCCAACAGCTCTGGGTTTGACATAGCTTTGTATGTTAGGCAGAGATCACCTCTGAGTAGGCAATATGCAACGGAGTAAACCCAGAGTTTTTTGAGACGATCTGCGTAGGGCATCTGTTTGAGGCTGGTAATCCTCTTTGTGAGGTATTTCTGTGGCCTTTCCAGTTGTTGTAGATGTCTTGTGAGGTACATACCAAAAGGGGCATTGTACTCTATAATGGGTCTAATGAGTGACGAGTAGAAGAGAACAATGACCTCTTTTTTCCTGGATGAGAAACCTTTGTGATGAGATGTGCCATGTAGAAGGATTTCCTGACTACTGTGGTGATGTGATTATCAAAGTATCCTTCAGAAGGGACTCACGGAAACAGATAGCTGGTGCCAGAGCCATGGCCTGAAGTTAAACGCCAAAAAATGTATAGTCATACCCTTCGGGAAAAACAAGGTAACCCCAAGCTACCATATAGGCGGCAATCCACTAAGCACAGAAGAGGTTATAAGGGACCTGGGGACCCAGGTTGACAGTGGCCTTTCTTTTGACACTCACGTTGCTAAAGTGGTTAGAAAGACCTTCTACATTGCCCACCTGATCATGAAGGGATTCACATCCAGATCTAGTGAGGTCATTGTTCCCCTGTACTCTTCACTTATCAGACCAATGATCGAGTACAATGCCCCATTCGGGATGTATCTCTCCTGACATCTGCAGCAATTGGAGAGACCCCAAAAGTTCCTCACCAAAAGGATAAAGAGACTCCAAAATCTGTCATATGCTGCCAGATTGAAGAAACTCCAGCTCTATTCAGTCGCATACCGTCTGCTCAGAGGTGACATGTGCCTGACATACAAGGCCATGTCCAACCCGAAATTAATGGACATGCTCCACCTCAAAAAATCCAAATCCACCAAAACCACTAGAGCAAGTGACTTAAACCTTAGCACGGATATAAATAGGACGTGCTGGAGGGATAGATTTATCACTCAGAGATGCCCTATGCTGTGGAATAAAATCCCAGTCCATGTGAGGCAGAGCACCTCGTTGGCTCTGTTCAAGAGAAATCTTGACCTGTGGATGGGAGATCGTAGGTTTACCCCAGGAATCATCTCTGTGTCACTGCTGGACAGAGGCACAACAAACTAATGGGCACAGTATTTTTTCATATAAGGGGTGGCGTAAGCCACAAAACTTTGGGCTAGACTTATAAATGCCTTAGGGCAGATAGCCTAGTATAAACCTATGAACCTATGAACCTATAAAGGATAGACTACTGCCCACCTGTGTCCCAAGGTCTCTTATCATACTTTCAGTGTTAAGTAGACTACTGCCCATGTGGTAGTTCATGGGTACAGAGTTTTTACCAAAGGGGATGACAATGCACTTGTTGGCATTGGGCTTGAGGCCATGGCTTTGACACCAGACATCTGTCTCAGTGAAGCCCTTTTGTAGGATGTCCACATCATTAGAAGTTTTGATTATGGCTCCTAGTTTGCAGTCATCTGAGAACTTCATTAGCCAAATAACTTCTGTGTTAGCCTGTACTTCAGAGAAGTAGATACCAAACAGGAGACGACCCAAGACTGAAACCTGTAGTACTCCACCTGTCACTGGTCTGACATCGGATTTGGAGTCTGCTACTTTCACAGTGTGGGTTATATCAGTGAGCCAGTTGGCAACCCATCTTGTAACATAGGGATTTATACCTAGTTTAGTGAGTTTATCTATAATGCCAGAGTGGAGGATGGTGTCAAAAGCCTTGGCGACATCTAGATAGGCTGTGTGAACCACATTACCCTCGTCTATGGCTTTGTTGACTGATTCAAAGAAGTCTGTCAGGTTTAGGAGACATGATCTCCCTTTTGCAAACCCAAACTGGGTGTGGTCCAGAGTTTGGAGATTACCAATGTCTTTGTTTATAAGTTCCATAATGATACATTCCATGGCCTTTCAGACCAGGCTCATCAGGCTAGTGGGGTGGTAGTTCCCAGGGTCCGTGGTGGCTCCACCTTTGTGGAGTGGGATAACAGTCTCTGTGCACCATTCAGTGGGCACAAAGCCTGAGGTGAGGCTATGATTGAACATGGTACTTAGGTGGGGTTCCATTTCGTTCTGTAGTTTGAGTAGAATGTTGCCTGGGATGTTGTCAGGTCCCATGAATGCTGTGTTATTGGCTTTGGAGACTGTGGCTTTTACCTATGTAGACATGATTAATGGAACTTTGCATTCTTCTGGCATAGAGATGGGCCATTTAGGGGGTGAAGGGGGGGGGGGTAAAGTTAGCACTGAGCCTATCTGCCAGGATGTTGGCAATATCAGTTGGTTCTGTATATTTTGTGCCATTGTGCTGTAACTCAGAGCAGATCTAAGTCTTGCTATTGAGATTTTTGACATTGCTATAGAATGCTTTATGGTTTTCTTTAGAATCAGTAGCAATTTTGTTTTCATAACTAGCTTTGGAGGATTTTATGAGGAATCTCAGCTTCTTACTGAGGCTGACCAGGGAGTTCCTCCAATCATGGGATTTTACTCTTTTTTGCAACAGTTTCTTTCTTCTGTTGTAGAGTTTGTTTATGGTAGGGGACCACCAGATTGGCTTCCTTTTTTTGGAGGATTGTATCTTGGTTCTGTTAGGAATAGCATGATCCATGCACTCGGGTAAGTGCTTATAAAGTGTATTTGTGTAGAATTCAGCAGTCATACTTCTATTGTCTGTCTGCATGGATGTTGTGAAGTTTGCCACTTCTGTCTTGAGAAGCGTGAAGTTAGCTTTGGAGAAATTGTTTATGGTGGTTTCCCTAATGGGGGGTGGGGCAGGATGTGGGCATCTAGGCTGATTAGCTTGTAGTTGGATCTGACCAACGAGGAATTGACCTCTGGTGTGAAACACCAGTCGCCCATGTTGGTAATGACCAGGTCCAGGATATTGCTGCCGCAGGTGGGGGTGTGGATAAGTTGATCTAAGGCATATGAATGTATGAATTCCAGAAAACATTGAGCAAAAGGACTGGTACATGAGTAGTGTTCCCAGTTAATGGTGGGGTAGTTGAAATCACCCATTATTAAGGTGTTGGGTTATACCCTAATATTTTCCAGTGTATCAAGAAATGAGGAGTGGAAATCCTGGGACATGGTGGGGGATCTGTAGCAAGCTACAATTTGTATTGCAGTCTTGCCCAGAGTTAGTTGCACTTGGATAACCTCGGATGCATTATGCTGAGAAACTAGCCTGGAGGTGTGGATATCCTTAATGAATATGGACATGCCTCCAGCTTTAGTGTTTCGGTCCAGGTTAATTGGCCAAAAGGTGTGGTATGAATTATAGCCTGGTAATGCAGGGGTGCTTTCTGGAGCCTTAAACCAGCTCTCTGCCACTGCACAGATGTCGATGTTCTCCATTTTAAGGAGTGCCACGAGTGAGTGCATTTTGAGGTTTAGACTTCTAGCATTGAGTATCATTACCCTTAGATTTTGCTTGCTTGTACTTGTTACAGTGGTGAATTTGTCATTTGAACATTGCCTAAAAAAGGCACTATAATGGTGGCAAGAGCCTTAGTATGCGGAATTCCAAGGGCGACAGGTGCAGGCCATATCTGGCAAAGCATCGTGGTCTGTTGATCATGTCATCCCAGGCAGGCAGATACTGGATTCCCTTAGAATGACAAAAGAAGATTAACCAATTGTTGAAGTCAGTCATTTGTCCTTGTACTGTGGTATCATTCTGGGTGATGGCAGGATGCTACTCAGGGCGAGGGTCATACTTGCCTGGGCTACAAGATTGGAGAGCTCCTCCATGTCTCTTTTCATGTAGTCCAGGGAGATACATCTCAGGTTATTCACACCAACATGGACAATGACAAAGTCATATTTGTGTTTGTTGTGGAGTGAACTGAGTGCATGCATTATGTGGCGGATCCTGGAACCCAACAGGCAGCTGACAGTAACTTTCTTCTTGTTTAGCCTGTTGAGTGGAACATCAGTGTGCCTGACTATAGAGTCACCTATGACTAGAGTGCTGGGTATGTTGTTATGCCTTATGGGCTGTGGTTGAATCACACACTGACTTTGTGGGCTATGTGTCATTTGGGTTGTGTTGGGGGGGTGGAGGTTGCTTGCGTTTCTGCTTTGGAGGTCTCTGTTGCTTGAGCAGATTTTTATTGAGAGCCTCCGTGAATGTAGGTGCGTGTTTTGTGGTTCTATGTGTGTGCTTTGGTGGTGTAGGTTTTGAGGGACTATGTGATGAGCATAGTATTAAACTTGACCCAAATTTGTTGAGGTACAAGTTTGAGTTTTGTCGCATCTTTTCTAGTATAGAAGCAACCATTCATAAACTGAAGGAGGGAAAAACCAAAAAAATTGGAAATGGATAGGAGGGAATATGAGATTGCCACATCGTATCCACCTCCACATCTATCGCATAACATGGGTAGCTTGATTACTTGTAATTTTGAATTTAATGGTTATTCAACTTCTAACGATTTATAGTCTGGGATAGTGGCAAGTCCAGCAGAAGAAGCAGAATCTAGCACCCCCAGAGATTGGAGCAATTGATTGTGAAGGTGTCAGCCTCAGGGTAATGGCAGGCCTAACACACAGGGTTTTCAGAATGCTCAGCAAGAGCAACAGGACAGACCCCAGGGCAACAATCAATGGAATCAATGGATAAGGAGACAAAATCGATGGAGGAGGTAGCAGACTGGGGCATTATTGATAAAACGGAGGGTACAGTTCACCTTGCCAGAGTCTGCATGAATCAACAAGGTGACTTTAAAATATACAATTATACTGCAGAGTTGGTAAAAGCCGATCTGATTGAAACATTAGCCAACGGACTAACCTTTTTTCCTTCTGTAAGGGCCAACTTGGCCAGGAATTTGCTGGACTTGAAATTATATTCTTGTAAGTTAAATTTACGATTACCTTTAGGTAACAATCTTTCAGCATTAAGAGAATTTACAGCTTCTAGCCTGTTTAATCCTCCATTACACGGGACATTAGGGCTCTTTGAAAAATTATGTCAGATGGACATAAGACATTTGTTAAGCACACTTACAGACAAAAAATGGTTTGTAAATCTAACACAAATGGAAAAACAAGATTTAATGGTTTTAAGGATGGCTAATGTGAGGGTCATGTGATATGTTAAAGGTGGTGAGTTGGTTTTCATGAACGAGGTCGAATATAAAAGGAAAATAAAAGGGATGCTTGAGAGTGGGGCCTATAACCAGGTATCATTAAATGAAATGACTGGGACCTGTCAATGGATAAAACTTGCTATTAATGATTTGTTTTTGGAAGGTTATATAGATATAGACATGTTCATTTAAATAAATATGACAGCACCCATGACACCCGTGTTGTTTGGGATCCCTAAAATACATGAAAATGTGGAAGACCCACCTTTTAGACCCATAATTGATGGGAGTAATTCCATCACTTATGCTTGTGCCAAATTGGTGGATTACAAACTTAAAAAAAATCTTGAATTAGAGGGGCAAATATGCAAGGCTCTTGGAATTCTTGCAAACATTGAACAACTTGGAATTTAATCAGGAGTATAATTTCTTGACAATAGATGTAAAGGACTTATACACAGTGATCCCACAGGACACAGGGATTGAGTGGGTAACATAATTTCTATTAGATAAGGGAGCACCAGGGGATGAAATTGGTTTAATTTCTAGCCTTTTGGAATTAATATTAACTAATAACTATTTCTTGTTTGACAACAAATGTTTTCTCCAAAAAACGAGTGCGGCAATCGGATTCACCTGCGGTAGTACCTTTCCAAATTATGGCACACTGGGAGAAATAATTTTTGTTCCAGCATGAAGTATTTAAGAGCAGGGCCCACTGGTACACTAGGTATATGGATGATATGTTCTTAATTTTTAAAGGTAACAATGAGGATGTGGGAAATTTTATGGAGATCCTATCTAATATGATTCCCTTTCTTGATTTTTACACATCACTTTGAGACAAGAGCAATTTCCTATCTGGATGTTTGGTTGGTTAAGGACATCACTAATAACAGGTATACTGCAAGGATATACCGGAAGCCAACATATTCCAATGGCTTTCTCCACTTCAGCAGTAATCACCCGTTTCATCAAAAAAGAGCCATCATTAAGGGTCAGCTTGTCAGGGCGGCAAAAATGATTGCTGTGGATCATGATGTTGACACAGAGTGTGAGAATTTGAGGGGGATGTTCGTAAAGAGAGGGTACCCCCTAATTTATTAGATGATATTATAGCAGAAGTGGGGAGGAAAAGGCAGATAGGGCATTTCCAACCTACCCTTAATAGAGGTATCGATGGGGCTGATAGACAGCCTATCTTGAAGGGATGTCCACAGAAACGGAAACAAACTCAGATTATCACATAAGTTTCACCACAGTCTTTTCCAGTGATGCCAATATCTTGAGAGAAATTTTGGTTAAAAATTGGGCTATGATAAATGATGACGCAGTATTTTGAAACAAACTAGGCTTAAAGCCCAGAATTACATTCAGAAAAGGGTGTAATATAAAATCATTACTGGAGAGGAAAGCTAGCCCTTATATTCCCTACAGGGGCATGAGAAAATGTGGAAGGTGCCCTTATTGTAAATATATAGAGGCTAGTTCTTCCTTCACAACTGGTAACATCAAATACACATTGGCAGGAAAATATGACTGCAACACCCAAGGAGTTATGCAAAGTGCCAGGAATGTAACTCTCTCTATATAGAAAAGACAGAACAGCAATTTAAGCAGATAATATACGAGCATCAATATAGCATTAGCAGGCAGGACACAACAAATTCCTTGGCCAAGCATGTCTTGGAACAACCTAACCATTGTTTCCATTACATGCTTATTGAAAAAGTGGAACCTAACTCCAGGGGGGTGTCCTTGTGCATTAAGGCTTGAGGAGAGGAAGTTGCTTTGGCAAGTAAAAGCTAATGCATGCTCTTTCCCTGGGTTGAATTAATCTTGTTCTGTCAAGTGTATTTTAAAATTAAAATCTTTAGCAAGATAAAGTTGTAAGAGCTCTGAGACATGTCTATATAGCAGAACATGGGTACGTATATATTTTTAGGTAGCAAGTTTATTATGTAACAATTTGGGCAAACTTAAAGTTAAACGTTTTGCTTTTTAACATAAAAATGGGAGGGTGAATGATGTCATTAATCTTGAACTACTTAAGTTTTGGATGTATTTTGTTTTAAATGCCTGAAGAAGTTCCTTCAATGTAAGTGGACGAAAGCGCTCACAATAAATTTTAGTGTAGTTACAGTATAGGAGTGGTGGATTACTTTTGGATTTTTAACTGGTTGAGTGTATCCCTCTTATGTCTTTTTAGGTTGTTGAAGTGGTGCCTACACTGTTCTCCCGTGCATGGGATGCCAGTGGCAATGGATACAGCTTTGACCAGACTATTCGAAACCTCAGACTTGAACTGGGAGCCAGAATAGTCCCCCTACAGCAGCCTTTGGCTGTGGCACTTTAAAAGGAGTCCAGTAAATATTCTGGACTCCTGAACACCCCGCCTCTGTGCCCTAAATTCGACAACTTCCCCTCTAACACCAGGCATGCCTAATCACAAAAGCAGAGTAATGACAAATAATGCTTTCCCCCCAATTCCTGTTATCATGTTTACTGGTAGTGCACAAACCCAAGCAATGATGCCAACCACATTTGCAGGATGTTAAGTGGAGAGCAACAGTGCCAAGCAGGGAGGAGACTGATTTTTGAAATTGGAAGGTTAATATGACACTTGACATTAGTTTGAGGCATGTCTGCTGTTGTAACTGTTAGGTGAATCAACTTTTTTAAGTAGCAAGAAAACCCAAAAGCAGTGAGTGAGTTCCAACAGCAAATCCAAGCAGAATTCCAAGAAAAACCACAGCTGGTAACAGGCAGAAAGGCAAGGCTCAACAATTGTAAAATCCACAAATTTTATTAAAAACTTATTTTAGTGTGAAGGCCATCCAAGCCCAGATAGCAGAATTATACTTACAAAAACACAGTAGACATTAAACCTCAGTCATACATCTGAACCTTCAAAACACAGTAAGGGTGTCTTATCCCTCATACATATAATTCATATCAGCTCCACTATTTATGATTATGTCTAAAGTGTTATGCATAAGAATGAATATAATGTGAAATGGAACAACAGTAAAAATGTCTGGAATTTCCTCTATTAGAACCCAGAACTATGTGTATGGCAGTTCTACACCTACACCTGTTTCCACAAGAATGTTGAAATAACACCTGTATGTTTTCCTGCTCATTATTATAAACTGGACTGTCACAACAGTAAAAATATGTTACACTTCCTCTATTGGAACCCAGGAACATCTGTATTGCAACCCTACACGTACACCTGCTGCTAATAAAACTGGGGAAATCACAAACAAACTAAAAATTAACAAGTCAGCAGTAAACCCAGAACAGCAGACCCACAGTTAAATAAAAGTCGTTTAATGAAGCACTTTTCATTGCCAAAATGTAGCAACTTCCTCAGAAAAAATACACATTAATAAGCAGTACTATTTAAATGGTTAGAAGTAATCACCTGACTAAGCACACATCTTTCCTTTCACGTATTTAAAAAGTCATGACAGGAAGAAATCCGCATCCTAAATAAAAAATGTTTTCATGTTTAAAAAAACAAGGCTGGTCTAAACAAGCCTAACTATACAAGTTGTTTTAAAAGTAAATTATTGTGAAAACATCATAATAAAAAAGTGAAGTACTGTATAATATTATATTGTGTTAAAGTGAACAGTAAATCACAAAAAAATTAAACTAATAGCTGTGATTATACAGTAATAGTCCAACAGTCACAAGTGGTTACCATATCAGACTTCTGAGTTTGAGTAAACATGCAATGTTGTATGAATCATTCAACCCAGGAGGAGCAAATGCGTTTAACCGTATTTGCCATGAAAGTTCATGTTCCTCAAGTAGTAGATTCATAGGGCCACCTCTCATATTCGGTTGGATTTGATCGATGGCTTTAAATATAAATGTATGACCTGTATTGTAAATAACGTGTTTATCCAACAAATTGTCAGTTTTATTTGTAGAGATTGCATAAGTATGCTCATATATCCTGACCTGCAATTTACGTTTGGTTTTACCCACGTAGAAAGTGGGACAGCAAACACACCTTGCTATGTATACCACGAGTCTAGAATTACAGTTAAGTCTAAACCTGATGTTAAACTTGTGGTCATTAATAAGGAAAGTGTTTCCAACCTCGACCAATCTACACATCTTACAACCCCCACAGGTGGTCATCCCAGCATGTCTAGGTGAGTTGCGGTGTTTGCCACTTTCAAGAAGGTTCTTAACGTTGTACTCTCAATGAAATACTGTATTAGGGAATGGACCCAATTTATCAAGTAATAGGCCATCATTCGAAATGAATTGCCAGTTCTTGTACAAAATAAATTTCACCCTCGCACTGTCAGTGCAAAAAGTGATAATAAACCTGTCTTTGAAGTTAAAGTCTTGTGATTGTAGTGTACCTTGTTTTATAGAAGAGCCAAAATCAGTGAGGAAAGTTGTTGCAGTATTCTCCAAATTACTAAAATGGAGAATAGGGTTAACTAGCCCAACTCTTCTCTTTTCAGAGACTTCACTAACCAACTGTTGTATCAAGTTACAGGGGTAACCACATTGCTCGAACATATTTCTCAGCAAGTCGCATTCCATTTGAAAGTCCAGCTATAAAGTGGTCATTCTAGCTGCCCTGATTAACTGACCTTTGACAATTGACCGCTTCTGATGGAATGGGTGGTAGCTAGAAAAATGTAAAAAGGAATTACAGTATGTATGCTTCCTAAAAATCTTCGAGACATACCCTTTATTGACTCTGTCTTTGAACAACTTGACATCAAGGTAGTCTATAGTGTCTGTGTAGAATGTTGACGTAAATGCAAGAAATTCAGTAGTAGTGTTCAAGTAGGAAATAAATGTGTTAGCCTGTGTATTATCACCTTTAAATAAGATGAAAATTTCGTCTAAAAACCGTGTGTAAAAAATGAGGTTCGCCTTGTGGTGGGGGATACTCAGGACAAAAGTCCTTTCCCAATATGCCATAACCAGGTTAGCAAAACTGGCACCATAAGGCGACCCCATAGCCACACCTTGTTTTTGTAAATAAAATTCTTGATCAAAAAAGAAATAGTTGTTTGTGAGAATATCTAATAAGGATTCCACTAAGGTGATTTCATTAGTTGGAACTTCCTCAGATCTAAGTAAAAGGCTAACCCATTCTATCCCTTCAAGGTGGGGAATAGATGTATAAAGATCTTTAACGTCAATAGTTAAAAAATTATGGCTGGTGTCAAACTCCAAGTTGTTAAGGCTGTCCAAGAAGGTCCATGAGTCCTTATATAGCTGAGGTTCAGTTACAAGATATTTTTTCAAGATGTTGTCTACAACTTTAGCACAAGGGTATGTTATAGATCCCCTCCCATCAATCAATGGCCTCATAGGGGGGTTCAACACATCCTTGTGGATTTTAAGTATCCCAAACATAATTGGAGTTTTAGGCCAAACCAAAGATATAAAGTTAAATGTGCCCATGTCGATGGTGGCTTCTATAAAGAGGTTGTTAAAGTAACCTCTAATCCGCTGGTAGGCTATATTGACTTTGTTTAATGAAACTTTAAGATATGCTTCTGTGTCAAGTAAGCCACACATTCTCTTAATGTAATTATGGTGGTCAAATATGACCAATCGCCCACCCTTATCAGGTTTGACCAGCCGCACACTAGCAGAACACAAAGCTCGTAAAGCCAATTTTTCATCAGGACTCACATTGTTTTTGTTTCTGCCTGGAAAAATGTTCTGAGAATACAGTACATGTCTGAAATCAAGCTCACAAACTTGTTCAAACATTTTCAGAGTCGGGTGTAAGTGGGGGTTAAAGGTACTTGCTACCCTCAACTTGTCATCCCTTGAGTTGTTACTACTGAATAGCAAGTTGAAATTCAACTTCCTCACATAGTTTTAAATCTAATACTGTTTTAACAAGGTTCAAGGGTTTATCAAGCACAAAGGTACAACCTTTTGCTAACAAGTTGACTAAAGTAGGGTCAATTGAGACTGAATAAAAATTGTATATATTAAAGTCACCATCAGTATTTCTTACGACATTCAGTGCAGGAGTGTCATTCTCTATTATTTCCTGCACTTGTAATGCCGTTGGTTGTTCTTCTGGTTCTGTTTGAATGACTTGTTTTTTGGGATAGCCACTGTGTGGTTGCCCTTCTGAAAATTTCCAGTCTCACTACTAGTAAAGGCGCCACAGTTGTTACCATCAGTTTGTTGTTGGCTTACAAAGTTGTTGTTATAATTGCGGATCTGTTCACTACGTCTAATTGTAGCCTGGTTGTTGTCATCATTTGATGCACTACCCTGATCCATGTTGCCATTTTGTTGTTGTTGTGCAACAGTGAATGTTTTAAATATATTGGAAACCTGAGCAACTGTACAATTCGGTCCCTTTTCATTTTTTTGAATTTATTGCTTTTCAGTTTCTCAAGTAATTGATTAATACTAGAAAATGTTCGGTCAAAGTCGTATTTGTATCTAGCAAAATCACTACTATATATGATGTCATTATTCAAGACCGATATATCACTAGACAAAGCTTCAGTCTGCAAGAGATAATTTTAATCATAAGTTTCATAAGGTCAAAGCCTTGTTGATCGAATAAAGAGTTAAGTTCTAAATGAAACAATGAATCTGGAACCAAACCGGTCGGATACCAGTGAAAATGCAGTCCCTTCGGGATGACGTGTTGGTCCAGACATTCCTTGAAGTACATTACTTCTATTTGCAGTTTCTTTAGTTTCAATAATTTATTGTCAAGAGACTTAAGTTTCTCATTTAAAGAAACCATACCAACCTGTTGTTCACTGCAGTTGTCGGCCGGTTGCTCCTGTTTGGACCATGACTTAAAGGAGAATGTGGAAGTGTCCTTAATCCATACAGTGAAGTCAGGAGTGCCAATAAGCCTTCCAGTGTTGTTCCTAAGTGTATTTTGCTCGTCCGTGTTTGTGTTGCCCAATAGTGAAACCTCAGTTGGTGTACGCTGCCCTGGTGTAATTGAAACGTTGAGCGCACCATGTCCTGGGCTGTTGTTGTTAAATGAAGTCGTATTACAATTACTAGGTAAGTAACCACTCAAAACTGTTTGCAGCAGTGCATTTTGAGAAGAACGCTGTTGTTGGGATAACGTAATGTCCACCTTTTCAAGTCGGCTCAACTTCAGTTAACTCTTTTGGCACGAACAAGATTTTGTTATTGTTACTCTCCTTGTTTTGGATCCATCCTTGCTTTGTGTATGGTTATAATGTGACTATAATGTGTTACAACCACGCAATACTTTTCTCTTTTTTGGTTTGATATTTGAATATCTTGACTGCTTTATGTTTCTCCAGTGGGTAATTGTGAAATACTACATTTTTGTGTTATATCAAAGCAGGACTTTTATTTATGTGATACTTAAATGTATTACCCTTTTGTGTTTTATATCACCTAGGACTATGGCACCCAGGCATCCCAATGCCCCAAACAAACCTTCAGTGACCCTGAAAATTGTGGAACCATTTAGGAGTCATGATGCCTTTCTGCTTGAAAGGGGACATGGAGACATGTCTGGCAGAATACAAATTTGACAGCAGATAGTCACTGATGTAAATGCAGTAAGTTGCTAGAGCAAGAGATATGATCAGGTGCACGATAGGGCCACTGACATGATTTCATCAGCCCATAGGAGAGCAGCTGCAGTCGCCCATGAACAGATGTCTATGGGTGGGCTACTTCAGAGCCACCACTGACACCAAATTAAGAGTTCTTGTCCACTGTCAGGGATCCAGACAGCTCAATAGAAAGTACGCAACAGCATGTCATTCACATTGGTGCTGCTGTTTCAAGGAGGACAAGGATTTCTCAGGAGAAGCTTCCAGGTAGGCTTACCTATCTTAATTATTAAATACTTCTTGTATAGTCAAATATTGACAGCAATACTTACATTCTGTTTAACATTAAATTTGTTTGGGGGGAATAAATTGATACAGTTAACAACACATTCTGGTTGATTACGCATAGGTTTGTGGTGGATATGTCATCCAAGTTCTTGTTAAAAGTATTGTTAATGTACATATAAAGGGCAAGAAGTTTTAACTCCCTGAGTTACTGTTCATTCTGATGATGGTGTCCTTACCTTTTGCTTAACTTCTTCCCGGACCATCCAGAATATGGAGACTACAATCATCTGCACATGATAAGTCAAACATTTTTATGTCAGTACTGATGACCACTTCAAATGGATGTCAGGACTTTTGTATGTATTACTGTACTGTTTGTAATAGTGGCACAACTGTTTGTTAACATATATTGGGGTATAGTAGTGTAGGTATTATTTGTTCCTGTGTTTGCACCTTATTATCACAGATGATCCTGAAAGTGAAAGTGTGGGAGTCTTACCACCTGATGTCAGAGTATGAGCAGACTCTGATTATGATGATGATGATAATGACCTAGCAGAGGCACAGTCTGGGGTTGCAGAGGTTGAATCTGACCCTCAGGTTGACATTCAACCATCCCCTGTAATTCCATAAGACACAGTCAATAGGCCTATACCAACCCATTCCAGTGAGGCCTTAGATATTGGAAAAGTGAAGGTTTAGACACTCAATCAGGGCAGTGTGGTTACTGTTGTTTCAGTGCCTGTTGACTCTGGCTGTAGCTGAAGTGTGGGCAAGGTGTCATGCAGGATGGTTTCTAGGGGTGCCCTAAGGAGGCCTGCTGTCCATCTTCCTCCTGATCCAGGTGCGTCTTCCCATGCCACTCAATATATGTTTAAGGTCATCACAGAGGCACAGGCATGCTCTAATAGGTTCTCCAGAGAAATGCTTAGGGTTGTAGATGTGGCATAGGCTGACATGCATGACTACTTCCACAGTGTTGCTAATTCAAAGGATCAGATGAAAGAGACATTGGAATGGGTGATGTCTGCAATGGAACATCTTCTGGGAGGGGGACGGCATCCACATGGATGTAGGTTAGCCACATTATCTAATGTTAACCAACATAGCCATGCCCAATCACACTGCCATAGTGGGATTACTTCCACTGCTCCATCAGTGGTTGAGGTGTCCACACCCAGATAATGCAGGCTATGGGGTCATGGTTCTGGTCATCTTCATCAGGGCATCTCATCCAGTAGACATCAGTCATGTTCAAACAGCAGCAGTGCATCTGACTGTTGGCATTGACATGCCAGAGCAACTCCTGGAAGAGCCAATTCTCATGGTCAGGTATGCTAACAATGAACTGCCACCTCTACTATGCACAGCTCACACTTGTCTGACATATAAAGATGTAGAGCTAGCACAGAGCTTGGCTGCATTCCTGCAGATGCTCACACACCAATTTCAGCTGGATGGCCTATACAAACAAACACAAACAGGGTTCCTATCACACAGTCGAACTTGTACAAGTTCAAACCCCAAATGGTCAAGATATAGACCACACACACACACTCACACACACACACACACACACACACACACACACACACACACACACACACACACACACACACACACACACACACACACACACACACACACACACACACACACACACACACACACACACACACACACACACACACACACACACACACACACACACACAAGAGTTACATGGTTCAGCTATGAAGCTTAAAGCTCATTCTGTCTCTCTGGCCATTTGTTACTTTATCCAAATGTCTGCCTGCTTCTCTTTCTTACTCACATGCACTCACTTACCTTTTGTGCCAGCCTAGGCTGCCTGCCCCATCCCACATAACACCCTGTGCAAGTGATGAGAACTGTGCCATATGCTTGTTTTCTATCTTTTGGATTCAGAGATACATAAAATTTGTGCCTGATGCTCAGAGTGCATAGCTGACTTAATGCTTAGTATATCTGACTTAGTGATTTTTTTTTTGCTAATTGTACTTTTGACATATTGTGGTCTTAGAAAGTTAGACAGTTAATAGAATCAAAACAGTTTTTTGCATCATTATTCTCTTTAATGATTTTTCAGTACAGATGTATAAGGCCAGACTAAGAACAATCAGTGACCATTAGTACTTATGGGAGGTATGAATGTATGAATCTTAGATGCCTGAGGCCTATTACTTGATAGAGGACACATGTATTCACATAAGTCTCTGCTGTCACATGTTAAAGTCTTTGCTGTTCAAATCACCCACCTTTTACTTACTTACTTACTTACATTACCAAGTAACAATATGCAAGGATATGCCATTCCTTTGTATTATTACACAATTCTGTTTTAACATTGCAGGTTCAATACTTACCTTGTAAATACAGGAGTTTCTACAGTTTTAGTTCAGAGCTGAATCTGTCTGATGCTAGGAGTACACAGCCATTACATGGGTAGGTAAAGGTTGGGAGCATTGCCTGGCATCAATGTTGCTATATGTATGTGAGTAAGATGAAGGGTTTAGCCCCTTAGGTGGTGAATCAGTGTGCTATGCATTGCCTTTTTGCCAGTTCAATAGTATATTGAGGATACCTATATCTACGTTCACCCACAGCAGCTGCTGATTCCCCCTCTGACTCCTCACCTACATGTGGCTGTGATGACTTTGTCATTGGTGGTAGGATGTGTACTCCTTCCCCTTGTTGATCTTGCTGAAGCTGCTTTCTCAGGATGATGTTGTGAAGCATGGCACAGATGGTGAAAATTTAAATTCATGTACATGGATTGTACTCCAGGTCTCCTCCACATGTATCTAGGCACTGGAACTGTGACTTCAGCAGCCCAAACACACACTGTATATTTTTTCTGGTTTGAGAGTGCTCCTCATTATGATGTTCTTCAGCAGGTATGTGTGCATTTCTGATGGGCGTCATCAGCCACGATTCCAGTGAATAAGCTGCATCATTACTGCTCAATATCTGAGTTGTGTGACTTCTGCTACATACATACAATCAACTGCATTACTAGCTGAGTTAAGTACAAACTTGCAGTGTTAAAGATTGTACTGAATTTTATTTTTCTGTCTATTTAATTGTTTCATTGAATATTGTGGTCTGTGTCTCTCTGTGGTTAATTATTTTTCTATTTGATTGTTTCATAGAATACTGTGGTCTCTCTCTCTCTCTCTCTCTCTCTCTCTCTCTCTCTGCAGTTAGTGGGGGCTATTGTGTTTCACTTCATTGATATTCAGTGTTAAACTCTTAGCCTAGAAGGTTTCTCTGTATTTATAAGTGTTAGTCACATATCTTTTAATTAATTACTGCTCAATATCTGAGTTGTTTGGCTTCTGCTACATACCTAAAATCAACTGCATTACTAGCTGAGTTAAGTACAAACTTACAGTGATAAAGATTGTACTGCATTTTATTTTTCTGTCTATTTCATTGTTTCATTGAATATTGTGGTCTGTGTCTCTCTGTAGTTATTTATTTTTCTGTTTAATTGTTTCATAGAATACCATGGTCTCTCTCTCTCTCTCTCTCTCTCTCTCTCTCTCTCTCTCTCTCTCTCTCTCTGCAGTTAGTGGAGGCTATTGTGTTTCATTTCATTGATATTCAGTGTTAAACTCTTAGCCTAGAGGGTTTCTCTGTATTTATAAGTGTTAGTCACATATCTTTTAATTAATTACTGCTCAATATCTGAGTTGTTTGGCTTCTGCTACATACCTAAAATCAACTGCATTACTAGCTGAGTTAAGTACAAACATGCAGTGTTCAAGATTGTACTGCATGTTTTTTCTATTTCATTGTTTCATTGAATATTGTGGTCTGTGTCGCTCTGTAGTTATTTATTTTTCTGTTTAATTGTTTCATAGAATACCATGGTCTCACTCTCTTTCTCTCTCTCTCTTTCTCTCTCTCTCTCTCTTTCTACAGTTAGTGGGAGCTATTGTGTTTTATTTCATTGCTATTCAGTGTTAAACTCTTAGCCTAGAGGGCTTCTCTGTCTTTATTGGTGCAAGTCACATATATTTGAATTTATTACTGCTCAATATCTGAGTAGTTTGGCTTCTGCTACATACCTACAATCAACTGCATTACTAACTGAGTTAAGTACAAACTTGCAGTGTTAAAGATTGCACTGCATTTTATTTTTCTATGTAATTGTTTCATTGAATATTGTGGTCTGTGTCTCTCTGTAGTTATTAATTTTTCTATTGAATTGTTTCATAGAATACTGTGGTCTCTCTCTCTCTCTCTCTCTCTCTCTACAGTTAGTGGGGGCTATTGTGTTTCACTTCATTGATATTCAGTGTTAAACTCTTAGCCTAGAAGGTTTCTCTGTATTTATAAGTGTTAGTCACATATCTCTGAATTTTTTACTGCTCAATATTTGAGTTGTTTGGCTTCTGCTACATACCTACAATCAACTGCATTACAAGCTGAGTCAAGTACAAACTGGCAGTGCTAAAGATTGTACTGAATTTTATTTTTCTGTCTATTTTATTGTTTCATTGAATATTCTGGTCCCTGTCTCTCTAGTTATTTCTTTTTCTATTTAATTGTTTCATAGAATACTGTGGTCTCTCTTTCTCTCTGCAGTTAGTTTCCCACCCTCCCTCCCCTCCCTGTTCTTGTTCTGGTATTAATCTTGGTGGCTTTGGAATTGCCGTCCCTCATGTAAATTTGTGTTTGAACACTCCTTCTGTGTCTATCTCATTTGCTCCCTCAACTGAGTACAGTGAGATCATATTTTGCCTTCACACACCCCTACCAGTCCCATCTGTTCAGCTCTATTCCAGCTCTATTCAAGTCTAGTGTCACTAGCTCATTCTACCTAATACAGAGATAACATTTGTGAAGGGTAAGCCACTTACGTCCTTAATTCTGAATTATGTTCTGTTTCTCCTTTCTCTCTTTCCACTTTCCAAAAGAAAAAAAATTCTAAGCTTGTTTCCTGCCTTTCCTATAACAAATCTAGTCCAGATACAGATTTGCTGTAACCAGGAATGTTTGTAAGCTTGTGAGCCCCCAAAGCCTTTCTGTGCTGGAGGGAAGCCTTCTAGCTTATCAGTGGGAGAGGTAAGCACTAGGAAGCCTATCTACCACAAGAGAGGTTTCTGGCCCAGAAATTGTAGTTTATTGGCCATTTGGGCAGTTTTTCCATCTCTTTCAACTTCCTGGTTTAAAAGCCTGCATTTGTGCTTGTTCCTCAACTTTCTTGTACCTAGTCTAGTCCAGATATAGATTTGCAGTATCCAGGAATGCTTGTAAGCTTCTGAGCCCCCCAAGCCTTTCTGTGTTGGAGGGAAGCCATCTAGCTTTTCAGTGGGAGTGGTAAGCATTTGGTAGCCAACCTACCACAAGAGTGGTTTCTGTTCCAGAAATTGTAGTTTATTGGCCGCTTTGGCAGTTTTTCCATCTCTTTCAGCTTTCTGGTTTAATAGCCCATGTTTACACTTGTTTCCCACTTTCCTGTAACTAGTCTAGTCCAGATACAGATTTGCTGTATTCAGGACTGTTTATAAGCTTCTGAGTCCCCCAAGCATTTCTGTGTTGGAGGGAAGCATTCTAGCTTATCAGTGGGAGTGGTAAGCAGTAGGTAGCCTATCTACCACAAGATCCAGGTACAGGTTCTTAATTTTAGCACTTGAATTTGCTTATTCATGCTCAGCACTTGCTAAAAACTTGTTAGCACTAAATAAGCTACAAATTACTACAGCACTCAACCTTCCTCTTTACCTAGAGGAAAACAGTTTTTGTACTTACTTTCTTCACTTGCTTAGAGAAAAACAGCTCTTATACTCACTTTCCTCACTTGTCTAGAGGAAAGTATTTTTTTATTCAGGCATGTCCAAGGATCATCTCCCAGTGTTTTCTCCTGTCTGTCTTATGAATCTAGGCATCTTGGGGCAATGTAGCAATTGCCTCATGTACACAGACAACCCTCTCCCACTACCACCCAACACCACAACCTGTGAGAGATGCACTTATCTAGCCAAACTGGAGGTAAAGATCTCTCCAACCTAATCTGAACTTGACAGCCAAGAGGAGAAGGTAAACACTTGCACCACACCACACTGATCACATAGCCCCACTAAACCTACACCACCAAAATCCACACACAGAAACACAAAAACATTCATGGAGGCTCTCAATAATAATCTGCTCAAGCAACAGAGACCTCCAAAGCAGAAACGCAAGCAACCTCCACCCCCAACACAACCCAAATGACACATAGCCTACAGACTCAGTGCGCCAATAAACCACAGCCCATAAGGCAAATCAATGTACCAAACACAATAGTCATAGGTGACTCTATAGTCAAGCACACTGGTGTCCCATTCTCCAGGCTAAACAAGGAGAAGGTTACTGTCAGCTGCCTGTCAGGTGCCAGGATCCACCACATAACCCATGCACTCAGGTCAATCCACACCAAGTACAAATATGACTCTGACATTGTCCATGTTGGTGTGAATGACCTGGGATGTACCTCCCTGGACTACATGAAAAGAGACATGGAAGAGCTCTCTGATCTTGTAGCCCAGGCAGATATGACCCTAGCCCTGAATAGCATCCTGCCATTGCCCAGAATGATACCGCAGTACAAGGACAAAATGATTGACTTCAACAATTGGCAAAGCTTCTGGTGTCATTCTAAGGGGATCCAGTATATGTCTGCCTGGGACAACATGGACGACAGACCATGATGCTTTGCCAGAGATGGCCTGCACCTGTTGCCCTTGGGATTCCAGATATTGGCTAAGACTCTTGCCGCCCTTATAGTTCCTTTTTTAGGCAAGGTTCAAATGACAAATTCACCACCATCACTAAGAAAAGGTGAGCCAGTGGTGAAGTGAAGGAATACAAAACAGCATCTCCAAGCAAGAAAAAAGTAGTACTGCACACTGTCAAAAAGCTTTAATAAAACAACAAAGCTTTCAGATATAAACTATCCTTCATCAGTGAGGCACTATGGAGTACTTCTTTTTTCTTGCTTTCAATTCACCACTGTAGCAGGAACAAGCAAGCAAAAACTGAGGGTAATGCTACTCAATGCTAGAAGTCTAAATCTCAAAATGCACTCACTCGAGGCACTCCTTAAAATGGAGAACATCAATATCTGTGCAGTGACTGACACCTGGTTCAAGGCTCTAGAGAGCACCCCTGCATTGCCAGGCTATAACTCATACCACACTTTTTTACGGCCATCTAACCTGGACCAGAACACCAAAGGCAGAGGTGTGTCCATATTCATTAAGGATATCCACACCTCCAGGATAGTTTTGCAACATAATGCATCTGAGGTTATCCAAGAGCAACTAACTCTGGACCACAATCCAAACTGTAGCTTGCTACAGATCCCCCACCATGCCCCAGGATTCCCACTCTTTTTTTCTTGAAATACTTGAAAATATTAGGGTTCAACCAAGCACCATAATAATGGGCGATTTCAACTACCCCACCATTAACTGGGAAAACTACTCATGTACCAACTCCTTCACTCAACACTTTCTGGAATTCATAAATTCCAATGCCCTGGATCAACTTATCCACACCCCCACCAGGGGCAACAATATCTTAGACCTAGTCATTACCAACATGAGTGACCGGTGTTCCACACTTGAAATCAACCCCTTGTTGGTCAGATCTGACCATAAGCTTATCACCCTAGATATCCGCATCCCGCACCCACCCACCATTAAGGTCACCATGGTAAAAAAATTCTCCAAAGCCAACTTCATGCATCTTAAGACAGAAGTGGTGAACTTCATGACACCCATGCAGCTGGACAATACAGTTATGACTGCTGAATCCTACACAAATGCACTCTCTAAGCACTTACATGAGTGCATGGATCGTGCTATCCCAAACAGAACCAAGACGCTATCCTCCAAAAAAAGGAAGCCAATCCTGTGGTCTGCTGCCATAAACAAACTCTACAACAGAAGGAAGAAACTTTTGCAAAAGAGAGTAAACTCCCATGAGAGGAGGAGCTCCCTGATCAGACTCAGTAAGAAGCTGAGATCCCTTATAAGGTCCTCCAAAGCTAGCTACAAAAACAAAATCATCACTGATTCTAAGGGAAACCACAAAGCATTCTATAGCCATGGCAAGAATCTCAATGGCAACACCCATATCTGTTCTGAGTTACAGCACAATGGCATGAATATTAGAGAACCAACTGATATTGCCAACATCCTGGCAGATAGGTTCAGTGCTAACTTTACCCCCCTCACCACCTAAAGGGCCCATATCTATACAGGAAGAATGCAGAGTCCCAGTAATAAAATCTATACATGTAAAAGCTGCACTCACTAAAATCAAAAACACAGCATCCATGGGAATGGACAACATCCCAGGTTGAATTTTACAAGAACTTCAGAATGAACTGGCTTCCCACCTAAGCACCATGTTCAATCATAGTCTCACATCAGGCTTTGTGCCCATTAAATGGTGCGCAGCAAAAGTTATCTCACTCCACAAAGGGAGAGCCACCACTGATCCTGGGAACTATCACCCTATTAGCCTGATGAGCTTGGTCTACAAGGCCATGGAACGTATCATCATGGAACTCATAAACAAAGACATTGGTAACCTCCAAACTCTGGGCCCCACCCAGTTTCGGTTTGTGAAAGGCAGATCCTCCCTTCTGAACCTGATCAACTTCTTTGAGGAAGTCACCAAAGTTGTAGATGAGAGTAAGGTGGTTCACATAGCCTATCTTGACCTCGCCAAGGCTTTTGACACCATACCCAATTCTGGAATTATAGCTAAGCTCACTAAACTAGGTAGAAATCCCTATGTCACAAGATGGGTTGCCAACTGGCTCACTGACAGAACACACACTGTAAAAGTTGCAGACTCCAAATCTGACTTCAAATTAGTGACAAGTGGAGTACCACAGGGTTCAGTCCTGGGAGCTCTCCTATTTGGTATCTACTACATCTCTGAAGTGCAGGCTAAGACAGAAGGCCTCTGGCTAATGAAGTTCGCAGATGACTGCAAAGTAGGAGCCATAGTTGAGTCCCCAAATAATTTGGACATGCTACAGAAGGGCCTCACTGAAACAGATGTCTGGTGTCAGAGACATGGCATCAAGCTCAATGCCAAAAAGTGCATTGCCATCTCCTTTGGTAAAAACTCTGTACCCATGAACAACCACTTAAACACCAATCTACTTAATGCTGAATGTGTGATAAGAGACCTAGGGACACAGGTGGACAATAGTCTCTCCTTTGATAATCACATCACCACAGTAGTCAGGAAATCCTTCTATGTGGCATACCTCATCACAAAAAGGTTCTCATCCAGGAAAAAAGAGGTCATTGTTCCCCTCTACTTGGAACTCATTAGACCCATTATAGAGTACAATGCCCCTGTAGGAATGTACCTCACAAGACATCTGCAGCAGCTGGAAAGGCCACAGGAAGAACCTCACAAAGAGGATTACTGGTCTCAAATACATGCCCTACACTGACCATCTCAAAAAACTCCAGCTTTACTGTGTAGCATATCGCCTACTCTGAGGAGATCTCTGCCTAACATATAAAGCTATGTTAAACCCAGAGCTGTTGGACATGCTACACCTAAAGAAATCCCAATCCCTCGGAGCTACATGGTCTAGTGACCTAAACCTTGTCACCACAATAAACAGGACATGCTGGAGGGATAGATTCCTGTCCCAGAGGCTTCCTATACTCTGGAACAAGCTACCCATCCATGTCAAGCAAAGTTCCTCATTAGCACTTTTTAAGAAAATTCTTGATGAGTGGATGGGAAATAGGAAATTCACCCCCAGGATCACTTCTGTGTCTCTGCTCAACAGGGGCACAGGAAATTAACTTTCTTGTGTGGCGTAATCCAGGGAACCTTGTTGCCTAGGCTTACTTATGCCCTTGGGCCGATAGCTTAGTACCTACCTATGAACCTAAATGACCATGTGGGATATCACCCCTAGTGAACATCTAATAAAATTGGGTGGTGTGCCAAATATATGAGTCAAGGTAACTGCCTGGGTTGCCATCACACACATTCAAGATGATTCCCTTAGCATTACATATGACTTGGCAGTTAGAGTGAAGGGCCTTTCTATTTATATAGACCCTTCCCTGTTCCTCGGGTGGTGTATGAATTTCTATATGTGTACAATCTATGTACCCAGTAATTCAGGATAGTGTGCTACAGAGTAAAACTACATATTTGTGGCCCTGTCCTCAGGTGTAAAGGGGAAATATATATGGTCACTGGCATGTTGGAGCATAGCATTCAGAAACTGATGGGGGATCCTGGATGCTGATACCTGTGACACCCCCAGCAAGTTCCCTGTTGGTCTCTGAAAGGCTCTGGTAGCTAAAACTCTAGGTGCTACACATATCTTTGCCTCCACTGGTATGGGTTCCCTTTGGTTTGCCCTGTGTCTGAGCTGAGGACAACAGAATTTGCAGAGTTCCTGTAGTGTGTCTCTATCTACTCTGTAGCACTCTACAATTTCACCTCATACAGATTCTGTTAAGTTAACTGAGATCTGAAAACTCTTCTCCTTTTTGGACTAGCTCTATAGGTAGCAGCAGCAGCATAGACTTCAGCTTGTAGCACATACACATGAATTAATGGAACAGCAGCCCCTAGCATTCTTTCTTTGTAGATGCCTATCCATGGCTGTATTCCAATAGGTTTTGGAATTTGTAGGGAAAACCAGCACTGAATTTACACGTTTGCTTTATAGCTTGTTGAATAGCTCCTCCATCTTGGATTGGTTGATTAGCATGCAGTTCAGTTGCTTATGCTGTAATGGGCATACCACAGTATTTACCGTGGTTGTATGGCTCTACACACGTACTGAATACAAAACAGTGTGCTACCATGTAGGGTTTATTGAATCTGCCCTTATGTTTAATTGTCTGTCCAGCTTGTTTTATTTTGGTTATAATAGTTATATATCTACCTCTTTTCCATGTCTAATAATTTTGTCTCTCATCTTAATCAAGTATCTAGTTCTTATTGAAATATATTGTCTTGAACTAGTGTGCCTAGGTCCTGATGTTTAAGATTTTTTTGATTTTTTTCATTCAAGCAATTTCTGTTTTGAAACTTACCACATTCTTTCTGCAGTTTTTTCATTGCATGCATCATTCCGATAAGTTTTATATACTTAATGTTTTGATTACATTTAGTCTGGTATTAATATGCTGGGCATTGGTTTAGATTTCATTTTGGCAGACTTATCTAGCAGCAGTTTAACCTTTATAACCCCAGTGATCACTGCGTATCTTGACATAATGTAACAGTCATTTCCTTAGGAACACAAATAATGTCTTGTATGTTCTGTTCCCTGGCAGGCTTTTTTACAATCTGAAGCAATTGCTGTTCCTGAAAATACATTGTAAATAATGTCCTTCATAATAATGTTGAATCAATATTATTCCAGTCTGTTACAGATAACTTTAAATCCTCACCACTATTATTTTCCCCTCCTGGGTTTCATGCAGGAAATGTATGAATTCCTGTATGTCATCAGCACTTGAAGTTGGTCATCTGTACAGACCAACAGTTATTGCATGTTCCGGGGCTGTGTTTATTGTCAAAGTTATACTATCTGAAGTATCGTTGTTATCACTGAACATGTAATAATCACAGGTCTCATAACAAACTTTAATTCCTATCATAGCACCTGCAGCTGATTTTTTTTATTATTAGTAGGTCTGTTACAACAAAAGCTTTAATGTCAGACATTGAATAAACATGTTCTGTCTAATAAGATATATGGGCAGTGGGTATGACAAAACAATGGTAGCTATAAGCTTTGCAACTCTAGTATTGGAAGGCACAAAAACAGACTCCTCAGTCCTTGTTTTAAGAATCAAAAACATGAAGAATTATCTCCTTTTTATGCTTTTCTCTTGTCAAATCATTCTTTCTCTCTCCCTCTCTCTCTTTATCACACACAACGTTTCTTATGGCTCATTTCTTCATCTTTCTATCTATATTTAGGTTTGTTAACCATAGGCTTTGCCCTACAGCCTCAAAGGGTTGATTTCAACAGGCAACTCAAGGCCAATGCTCCACTGAGGATAGACACAGCTTTCCTTATACTTTGATAAAATAATCACTTATATCACATTCTTGATGAATCTCTTCTTCTCTAAAGCAAAATGCACATATTGTGTGTTTGTCTACTAATGGGTCTTTTTGTCTACATCTGCATTTCTTTAAGATTTTTCTGTCCTGAACAACAGTTAATAACTTGATCAAAATGTCTGTAGCACTTAACAGCAGTAACCAGAAGCTCCAAATATACACTCAGTAATCAGAAGCAAACTTGTTGCAGATTTTAACAGATATAACCAGAAGTACTGACAAATCACCAGAAAAGAGATGACAAAATAAGATGACAATGGCTTTTTTTCTATAGATCATTCCTAACCGCACCTCCATAGACACATTCTGAACTGTACCACCATAAACTTTCCATTAAAAAGACACTCAATGTACCCTGCATTGCATCTGATGCTTTTACTTACTAAATTGCTAGTGTCTTGCAAGATAATATCTGACATTAATACATTTATTTATGTATATATATATATATAGTGTGTTGACCAAGGAAACTTCATAGTGTTGCAAAGTTTGCAGTCACAGAGAGAGTAAGGACTATACACATATCTAGAGTGAAAACAAAATGTGTGTGTGTGCAAATATTTACATATATATATATATATATATATATATATATATATATATATATATATATATATATATATATATATATATATATATATATATATATATATATATATATATATATATATATATATATATATATAAATATTTTATATGTAGCAACCAACATCGGATTGACACTAAATCAACGTCTGTATCGTTTGAGATAAAAATGCTGAAAAATGGAAAGTTGGCACATAGTGTACATGCTCCAAGGATCAACCAAAAATAAAATGGATTTGAAAGATGGCAAGCCCCCCCAACAACCCCACACCCCTGCTAATTATCTACATTAACTCCAAGATTGCAGAATCCCGGGGAAAAGAAATATTTCTCTACCCAGGAATTATCAATCTTGAATACATGCTGACCATCTGTTTTGGTCAACCAAATGCCATCGACCAAACAGATGTCAATCTAGTGTCTGTTCGATGTAAAGTAAGCCACATTTATATATATATATATATATATATATAGAGAGAGAGAGAGAGAGATAGATAGATAGATAGATAGATAGATAGATAGATGTATAGAGACAGATGGATAGATATAAAGGGATATATATATATATATATATATATATATATATATATATATATATATATATATATATATATATATATATATATATATATATATATATATATATATATATATATATATATAGATATATATATAGAGGGAGAGAGAGAGAGAGAGAGGAGAGAGGAGAGAGATCAACAATTCAATTAAATATTTCTCAGTCTGCATGAAACAACAGATCTCTAGGCATAACAATAAATGTAGGCGTAAAATATCTTCTTCAGCCCTTCTTATGAATGCAATCACAGTTTTTGATTCTGTCAGGGTGCACTTTATATTTATTGATTTACTTTAATGCTTCTAGAGTGGCTATTCAGTTCTTTTGTCTGTAAGGTTGTTCCAGGAGTCAAGTGCTTTATAGCTGAATGACTATTCTGTCAAAGCCATCAGAAATTTAGCTCTAAGTAGACAAGTACTAGTGACATTTCTAAGAGAGTAATGACTACTCCTTACTTGTAGTTTGCTCTATACTGGTGGGCTGAAGTTTTGCTAAATAGGTATGAAAGTTGAGTATTTAGAAGGAAAGTAGCTGTGGCTGTATTTGGTAAACAGTAGAAATGGTTATGCAGTGGTGTTTTGCAGAAGGGCTCAGATGAATAAATATGAGTATATTATTTTCAGTTTTCTGAAGGCTGTTAGTGTTTGAAATGAGAGGAAGGAGGTGACTGGAAGATTGTATTTTTATTTTCAGTTGTTTTGAGGGATGTTAGTGTTTTGTTTTTTCCAGTCTCCAGAATGGGAATCATGACCTTTGTTTAACTATGTTTGCAGATACCTGCAAACTGGGTATTATTTTCAAATCTCCCTCTAATGTCCATTCATTACAGAAGGAATGAACCCATGTAATCAAATTGCGCATGGAAAAAAAGGACTAAAATTAAAATCATTGCCACATTTAATTACTCCCTCTCTCAGCATACATTATAGCTAATACCATGGGGGTAATTCAATAAACCCTACATGGAGTTATTCTCCTTGTAGGAATAGTGTAGTGGCCCAAACATGGAATATGGCCGCTAAGCGATTGAGGAAACAGATCTGGGGACATGCACAAGCATGCAGACACCGTGCAGACATGGAGGGGTCTGCAAAATACAAATCACCTCATCTGCTGGTGAAAACCATGCAAATGAGGTTATTTTCCAATTCAGCAAGCAGAAAGACACCCATGTAGCTGCTGTGTCAGCATAAAAAATGTACAAGGTTACAAACCGTGTACTGGAGTATAAGATTTAAGCAGGAGCTGTAACAGCCCAAATAAAAGGTTGTTTATTGCACAGTAGGCATGCAAATAACCAAAGCTATGGCCATTGAATTAAAAAAGTAATGCAATATATGAAAATTAAACTTTTTTAAATACATATGCCACGTTTAAGTAGCACGCAGCGATGAGCATACATGCTATTTTACTTAAAAACAGGGTAAAATATGAAATTTAAAGCTATGCAAAGGTATTGCATTATAGTGGCCAGCATGCAGAGTCATATAATGGCAGGTTATAGTGGTAGTTAAGGAGATAGGTCCTGGTGTAGTGCAGTATCCAGGGTATACGCAATTAGGTGTATGCAAATGACCCAGGTTTATTGAATACCAAAAAGGCCACCGTGCCTGTAGGTACAAACTGTGGTAGGGCTAGGACTGTGTTAGTGTAGGCAGAACAGATAGCTAACATCAAAATGAGGTGTGTCATGCCATATTTAAGCAGATTTGAGTTTAGCAGTGCCTGTTTGTGCTCAACTAAGCACAGCTAAGCAAGGAGGTGTGTTTCAGGCTTCTAAGCTATACTTAGCCCTGCAGCTCGTGTTTTAGCTGGTTAAAGAAAAGCTAAGCATGCCCGTGTATAGGGGAGGGTCCAAACTGCTGAGCAATGCTTATATTAGTGCCACTAATAGCCTGAGAAAGCCGTTCAAGTATAAAAGACTGATAAGTCCTGTTCCACTGACACTGGCCCATTCAAACACTTCACCGATATACCTGGCAGGTGGAATGTATCATAGTCAGCCAATCATACAGGTTGCATCTGCAGCACACCCCTATAAAGTTTACATACACCCTTCAAACTGATTTTTCTCACATACTCTGCACCATTGGAGTACACACTTGGGAATTTTAACTGACAAAATGATAGAGGCTGCTGCTGCTCTGATACATCTGTATGTGCTACAGGCTGAGGTCAGTGATGATGATGATGCTGACAACAGGGCCACATGGAGGAGTAGAACAGTGTTCAGGCCTAGACTAATCTTTCAGTGGCTACATGAGCTGGAGACAGTAGAGTGCTACAGGGTGGACAGGGACATACTACAGGAACTCACTGAGCTCTGCCACCCTCACCTCAGACTCAGACACAGCAGAGGGGAATCCATCCCAGTGGAAACAAATGTATGTGTAACCTTACAAATACTAGCTTCAGGTACTTTCCAAAGACCTACTGAGGTACAGGTCATGGGAGTCTCACAGGCATCCACATCCAGGGTACTCCACCAGTTCCTGGACGTCATGAGGAAAGGACCAGCAATATGCATCTCTTCCACCATGTAGCACACTACCCAGTGGGACTGGATGCCAAAGACTGCACTCGTATGCACATCAAAGCACTACCTGGTGATTAGGGTAGAGTCAATGTCAACCGCAAGGGGTATCACTCCATCAACTGCCATGTCGTGTGCAATGACCAGGGGATTATAACAATGTGTGTGCTGGCAGCCCTGGTAGTTATCACTACTCCCACATCCGGTACGCATCACAGCTGTACCAGGCATTTGCCAGTGGGGACATCCTGTACTGCCATCTACTAGGGGATGCTGGCTACACACTGAAACCGTGGATGATGACACCCATCAGAAATGCACACACACCAAATGAAGAATGGCATAATGAGGCACATGCACAAACTAGCAACATTGCAGAGCATGTGTTTGGGCTTCTCAAGTCATGGTTCTGCTCCCTTGACATATCTGGTGGAGCCCTGCAGTACTCTCCAGTCACATGTGCACACATGTTCATAGTAAGTGCCATGCTACAAATGTGATCCTGCAGAAACAGCTGCTGCAGAAACATCACAGGGAATGGAGACACAGCCCCCCACCATTGCCAAGGTCCCCACAGGCACAGGGGGACTAGGAGGAGGAACCCCCTGAGCCTGTCCCTGTAGGCAGATGTAGGCATGCCCAGTATGCCCTGGCCTTGGCAAAGAGGCAAATCATAGCACATGCACTGACAACCTAGGGACCCAGGGACTGACACCTCACTCACATACACAATAAAAAGGATGCTAGCCACATCACACCACCTGTACCTTACCATGTATAGGCTGTGTACTGCATACATTTGGCAGTATTAGCCCTGAACCACTGTCATCTCAATTGCTGTAGAGACAAAGTGATTCACTCTTCTTAACAAAAAATGAATGGGGTAGTAGATTGTGGTAGAATATTTATGGTATTGCTGCATGTATGCAATGGAATGGAGTGGGATACCAAGATAGCAGCACACAACTGACAGCTATTTGGGACAACAGGAACTCTCTGCCAAATACTGGCTGCCCCAGAATATGCAGTAGGCCCAAAACCAGCAAAACCCACTGCAATATGTGAGTGAATTACAAACAGCGGGATCATAGGGCAGATGCATGGATGTCATTGTTGGAGTCCCATACATACCTCTCAACCTCTTAGAGCAAGAAATATGTACCAAACCATAAAGAAATGTGGGGCAAAGGCTCAAAATCTGGGACAAATTGCAAATATTGCTTTTACAAACTTACAAAGTTGGTTTTGCAGCAGCATGAATTCTCTGAAGGGTAAGAAGTCTGAAACTCAAATGTCTGTCATTAGTTTCTAACGTTAGTCTTTAATGATTTGCCAGTAATTTTCCAGACAACCACAATTTTATGAAAAATGGACCCAAAATATGAGGCAAACATCTGGACATTCTGCGAAAATCTGTACAGTTGATAGGTATGGTCCCCTACTCCTGATACACCTGTGTTCCCATAGAACTGCAGTAACATTTATGTTTGTAAGGTAACAGCAGCAGACCACACATTCCCAGGGCTGCCCCAGTGAACTTGCTAACATGTTCCATTTCCACAATATGCAGGGGGATGTGCTATGTATGTGTGTGGTTAATAGTATCAGGAAGTAGACAGCACTGACTGGTGGCTGTCGTGGCTTAGTGGGCTACGTACATCAGTGTGATTGACAGGGTCCATGGTTTGAGATGGGCAGTACCTACTATTATGCATGACAGCTATACCTATGGTAGGAGATCTACAGACTGTCCAGAAGTCAATATTTGTTACTGTAGGAAAGCTGGACAATGGAGGGACAGGGTGCCACAGATATGGACAGTACACAACCCTGAGTAACCTTGATGGTGCTTAGTAGCACAGCAGGTTGTGGCAAGTCAGTCTAGTGCCAGGATATAAAGGCTGTCAAGTAACTGTGTCAGTACTGACAACAAGTCAGTGGGCACCATGCAAACCCCACGAATGACAGGGTTTCTCAGAATGTCAACATGTATGCCTCATATATCTGTTCTGTTTGTCATAACATTGCATTTGTCTGGCACACTGCTGGCAAACCAGTAAAGGTTGATGTGAAAATGTCAATGACAGACATCTGAGATGCAGACATCATACCCATAAGAAAATGCAAACTAATACAAAACCATTCTACCAACTGTGCACATTTGGAAGAGCAATGTTAAGATCCTGTCCCAATGTCTGGGTATGTGTCCGACTGTTATATATGGCCCTGTCCAGATGTCTGGCTGTAAGAGTTTGAGAGGTATAGCCAACATGTAGCCTTATAATAACAGTGCAACACAAACCATCTGAGAACCAGAACAGATTTATGGGGCATAATGATGGCCAACCTGCTAAACAGTAACAGTCAGAGGTGTGAAGTCCGTATCCCTGTGTGTGATGTTATGACTACTACCCCAGTCACACCATAACTACAACTACATAAGAGCAGCAACTGTGGGCAAAGCCTGCAACTGGAGCAGATCAGGACAAAGGGCCACATATAAGGGGAAGGAGGAACCACTGGCCAGACAAACGTAGAATGTGCTAGAACAATTTGTGCAGTAGCATGGGTTCCCTGCAGTGTATGGAGTCAGTAGCCAAATTTCTGTCAGTGGTTCCTCACATTAATCTATACTGATCTGCCACTGACATACCAGGACATCAGAGTGCTGTGTAAAATGTACCTCACATATTATGCAAACCTCTTGTCAGGCCACTGCACTCTGTACCCACCCTAGATATGACTCAGTTAATAAGGATAGCACACAGCCAGGAGATCCCACAGCCAGTTTATCAGTGAAGTGCTCAACTGTTTAAGCAGGTTCATCAGCCAATCAGCTGTAGCACACAAAATCCTGGACCAGAGTACAGGTAGATCTGGCCTGGATTCCCAGCGTTACTATTGATGGTCATGCTGGGCATGCTCCTACACTTGGCTACTTTCATAGGTTCATAAGTTCATAGTTTCATAGGTGTGTACTAGGCTAATGGCCCTGGAGCCTTTACAAGCCTAACCCATAGGATTACCCTGGCATCATGCCACCCGATCTTATTTCCTAGTGCCTCTGTAGAGTATAACCACTGGAGTGATCCCCAGGGTGAATTTTCTATTTCCCATCCACTCATCAAGATTTTTCTTGAAGAGGGGCAGTAAGGTACTCCATTTGACATGGATGGGAAGTGTATTCCATAGCATGGGGAGTCTCTGGGTTATGAGCCTGTCCCTCCAGCATGTTCTGTTAATTGTGTTAATGAGGTTGAGGTCTGTGGAGCATGTGGTGCAGAGGGATTGGGATTTCTTTAGATGCAGCATTTCTAACAGAGCTGGGTCAGGCATGGCTTTGTAAGCCAAACAGAGATCACCTCTAAATAGGCAATATGAGACAGAGAATAATTGGGAGTTTTTTGAGTCTGTCCATATAGGACAAGTGTTTAAGGCCTAGGATCCTCTTTGTGAGGTACTTTTGCAGTCTCCCCAGTTGTTGCAGGTGTCTAATGAGGTACGTGCAAAATGGGGCATTGTACTCAATGATTGGCCTAATGAGGGAAGAGTAGAGTGAGACAATGACCTCCTTCTTCCTGGATGCAAAACCCTTAGTAATGAGATGTGCCACATAGAAGGACTTTCTGACCACAGTGGCAACATGGTGGTCAAAAGTGAGGTTGCTGTCTGCCTGTGTTCCCAGATCTCTTATAATGCCTTCTGTGTTCAGTGGACTACCATCAATGTGGTAATTCAAGGAAATTGGGTTTTTCCCAAGGGTGATAACAACACATTTTTGGCATTGAGCTTAAGGCCATGGTTCTGACACCAGTCATTGTAGGATGTCAACATCACTTGGGGAGTTAATAATAGCTCCCAACTTACAATTGTCTGTGAACTTTGTCAGCCAGAGTCCCTTGGTGTTGACCTGGACTTCAGAGAAGTAGATACCAAACAGGAGAGAACCCAGGACCGAACCCTGTGGGACTCCACTCATGACTGGTTGGCAGGCTGACTTGGAGTCAGCTACTTTCACATTGTGGGCTCTATCTGTGAGCCAGTTTGCAACTCATCTAGTGATATAGGGGTTGATGCCTAGCTTAGTGAGTTTTTCTATGATTCCTGAGTGGGGAATGATATCAAAGGCCTTGGCCAGATCAAGGTAGGCTGTATGAATCACCTTGCCTTCATCCACAGCTCTGGTGACTGACTCAAAGAAGTCAACTAAGTTGACCAGGCATGATCTACCTTTCACAAAACCAAACTGTGCAGTACCCAGAGTTTGGAGATTCCCAATATCCTTGTTTATTAGGTCCATAATGATGTATTCCATAGCTTTGCATATCGGACTCGTCAGGCTAATTGGGCAATAATTCCCAGGGTCTGTAGTCACTTCTCCTTTGTGGAGAGGGATAAATGTAGCAGTGTGCCATTCAATAGGGACAAAGCCTGAGGTGAAGCTGTGATTGAACAGGGCACACAAGTGAAGTGCCAGTTCACTCTGTAGTTCATATAGAACACAGCCAGGGATATTGTCAGGTCCCATAGAAGCTGTATTCTTGGCCTTGAACAGTGCTGTTTTAAACTGTGCACCAGTAATACTGGGTGCCTGGCAATCTACTGGTATTGTGATTTGTCCTTTGTTGGGGAGAGAGGGGTAAAGTTAGCACTGAATCTGTCAGCAAGTATATTGGCAATATTTGTTGGCTTGGTATGGGAGGTACCATTGTGTAGTAGCTCAGAGCAAATCTGGGTATTACCGTGGAGATTCTTTACATAACTATAGAAGGCCTTGTGGTTGTCTTCACTATATGCTGCAATTCTGTTTTCATAGCTACCTTTAGAAGATTTAATGAGGGATCTCAACCTTTTGTTGAGGTTAATAAGGGCGTTTTACCAGTCTTGGGATGTCACCTTATTCCGCATCAGTTTCCTTCTTCTGTTGTAGAGTTTATTTATGGCAGAGAACCAGCAGATTGACTTCCCTTTTTTTGAGGAGAGTGTCTTGGTTCTATTGGGTATGGCGAGATCCATGCATTTGTGTTCGTGTTCATGCAGTGCATTGGTGCATGATTCGGCGGTCATGGAACTATTATCCATTTGCATGGGTGCCGTGAAGTTAGCCACCTCTGTTTTTAGGAGCCTAAAGTTAGCTTTGCAGAAGTTTTTCATGGTGGTTACCTTTGTTGGGGAGGGAGGTATGAGGATTTCCAAGATGATTAGTTTGTGGTTGGATCTAACCAGAGAGGAGTTGACAATTGCTGTAGAGCAACGGTCACCCATGTTAGAATGACCAAGTCGAGGATGTTGTTACCTCTAGTGGGGATAAGAATAAGCTGGTCCAGAGCATTGGAATTAATGAATTCTATAAAGCATTGGGCAAGTGTATTGGTACATGAGTAGTTTTCCCAGTTAATGGAGAGGTAGTTGAAGTCGCACAGTATGAGAGTGTTAGGTTGGACCCTAATATTCTCCAGGGTGCTTAGGAGCATGGAGTATGGAAATGCCACCGCCTTTGGAGTTTTGGTCCAGGCTCTGGGGCCGAAAGGTGTGGAATGAGTTATAGACTGGTAGAGCAGGAGTGCTTTCTGCTGCATTGAACCAGGTCTCTGTTACAGCACAACTGTCAATGTATTCCATTTTAAGGAGTGCTTCGAGTGAGAGCATTTTGAGATTTAGACTTTTAGCATTGAGCAGCATGACTCTCAGACTGCATTTGTTTGTAGCTGTTATGGTGGTAATTTGATCTTTGGAACACCATCTAAAAAAGGCACTACAGGAGTGTCAAGATCATTGGCAAGTATCCAGAAGCCCAGCGGTGACAGATGCAGGCAATTTCTGGCAAAGCATCAAGGTCTGTCAGTCATGTTATCCCAAGCAGACAGATACTGGATCCCCTTAGAATGCTTGTTGAAATCAATCATTTTCTGCTTGTACTGTGGTATCATTCTCGGTGATGGTAGGATGCTGCTCGGGGATAGGGTCATTCCCACCTGGGCTACATAATCCAAGAGCTCCTCCATGTCTCTTTTCATGTAATCTAGGGAGGTACGTCTCAGGCCATTCACACCCACATGTACAATGACAGAGTCATATTATTACCTGTTGTTGAGGGACCTGAGTGTGTGCATTATGTGGCAGATCCTGGAGCCTGACAGGCAGCTGACTGTTACTTTCTCCTTATTCAACCAAGTTAGTGGGACATCAATGTATCTCACTATCGAGTCACCTATGACTAGTGTGTTGGGCATGCTGTTTTGTCTTAGGTGCTTTGGTTGAGTGGCACACTGTTTAGGAGAGTTATGTGCTCGTGATTAGTGTTGTGTTGTGGTGGTCAGGTGTGCTTCTGCCTTGGAGGTCACTGATGTTTGGGTAGATTTTTATTGAGACTCTCTGTGAAGGTGGGTGTGTGGTTTGTGGTTTTATATAAAGGCAGAGCTGGTGCATGTTCGGGAGGGCTATGTGTTCCATGTGGTGTGGTGCAAGTGTTGACCTTCTCCTCTGGACCAGATTTTCCAGTCTTGGCTGGAGAGTGCTTGGCTTCCAATTTGGATATATAAGTGCATCTCTCACAAGTCTGAGTGTTGGGAGGTAACTCTGAAATGTTAAAGTGCAAAGAATTCAACTTATCAGCGATTATATTTCCAGACTGTTTGAGAGCACTCTTCAGTCAGAACACAAGATGCTTCGAACAGTGTATGCAGAAATTTACAAATAGGGGCTATTTTAAACCAGCAAGCCTTGAAGAAATCAGATAACAAAAAAGCTGTCAGACCAATTTTATAAATTTTAACACAACCACAGAAATAGGGGGGGGGGGCAGTTTCAGAAAAGATCAGAAACAAAAACCAATGCCAGCAAATATATAAAATAATTCAGTCAGCAAATATATAAAATAATTTAATCAGTCAAAAAATTAAGACAATGCAGACCACTGAAAAGTTAAAGTGCCAAGAATTTTACTCATCAGCAATTATATTTCCAGATTGTTTGAGAGCACTCTTCAGTCAGAACACAAGGAGTTTCTAACAGTGTATGCAGGAATTTACAAACAGGGGCTACTTTAAATCAGCAAGCCTTGAAGAAATTAGATAACATTAAATCTGTTAGACCAGTTTTATAAACTTTAACACCACCACAGAAATTGGGGGGGGGGCAGTTTCAGAAGAGATTAGAAACAAAAAAAAAATGCCAGTAAATATATAAAATAAATCAGTCAGCAAATATATAAAATAATTCAATCAGTAAAAAAATTAAAACAATGCAGAACTCTGAAAAGTTAAAGTGCCAAAAAATCTACTTATCAGTGATTATATTTCCAGATAGTTTGAGAGCACTCTTCATTCAGAACACTGAACATGTCTGAACCCCCATCTGACTATAGAACTGGAATGTACATATATCCCTTGTGCATACAACAGCTATGTACACCTTAACTGCCTAACCCCCCCATCAGACATGTTTACCCCAATCTATCTGTATGTGGTAAATTAAAATTGTATCTGCATCTGTTGAGGGTGATGTACATACAGATATATAGGTAACATATGCAAATATATCATTTATAGAGAGGCAGAGGCAGTGGGAGAGAGAAAGAGACAAAGTCATAGAGTGATGTAATGCCACAGCTACATGTACACCAATTTTAACCAGTGGCACATGCAAATACTATGGTGATCCCCATTGTATAATAGTAGGTAGGTAGGGGTTGTAATCTCACACCAGGCCATGTGTGTGTGTGTGTGTGTGTGTGTGTGTGTGTGTGTGTGTGTGTGTGTGTGTGTGTGTGTGTGCGTGTGTGTGTTTTTCTGTATGGATTAGACATACAGCAGAATATACATGCTCAACAGACCTATGTCTTTGTAATGGCCACCCATGTTTTGGCCCTGTGACTAGTGTCCTCCACAACAGTGGGCTCGCTGTCAGCAGCTACTGATGTCATCCACCCCAACAGCAGTGGCTGGCATTCACCGCATGTGTAAGTCTTGTGGTGCAAGCAAAAATTACGTAGCACTATAATGCAGACAACTAGATAGGTAAGGGTTCTAATCTCAGTACTGCCAACTGTGTGTGTGTGTGTGTGTGTGTGTGTGTGTGTGTGTGTGTGTGTGTGTGTGTGTGTGTGTGTGTGTGTGTGCGTGTAGAGCATATCCCCTGTGTCTGTTCAGTGCGTTGGTTATACCATTTTGAGGCTTGTTCCACCCTGTTGACTACCCCCATTGCATTGCCTTACAGGGCCTGATGTTTGGGTAGGTTTTTATTGAGTCCCTCTGTGAAGGTGGGTATGTGGTTTGTGTTTTTATGTGAAGGCAGTGCTGTTGCATGTTCTGGAGGGCTATGTGTTCCATGTGGTGTGGTGCAAATGTTGAACTTCTCCTCTTAACCAGCTGTTCTGGTCTTGGCTGGAGAGTGCTTTGCTTCCAATTTTGGAAATATAAGTGCATCTCTCACAAGTCTCAGTGTTGGGAGGTAAGAAGAGAGGGGTTGTCAGTGTACATGAGACAGTTGCTACATTGGCTCAGGATGCCCAAGTTCACCAGGTTAATAGGAGAAAGCACTGGGCACTGACCTTTAGACATGCCTAGAGGGGTGGGCATTAATAAATACTGGAGTTGTTTCCTTGTAGAATGTTTAGTGCTGGTAGCACTTTTGTGTGCTACAACAATTGCTACAAGAAGTCTGATAAAGTGCTAAACTAATAAACTAGTAAAAGTGCAGGAGAGGAGAGAGCTAGCAGATCTAAAGGAAAAATTAAAGAACAGACTTTGGTACCACTCCAAAGCTTACAAACAGTCCTGATTACAGCAAATCTGTATCTGGACAGGATTAGTTACAGGAAAGGTGGGAAACAAGCACAGGTGTGGACTTTTAAACCAGAAAGTTGAAAAAGATTGAAAAAAGTACCCAAACGGCCAATAAGCTACAATTTCTGGGCCAGAAACCACTCCTCCTGTGGTAGATAGGCTTCCTAGTGCTTACCACTCTCACTGATAATCTAGAAGGTTTCCCTCCAACACAGAAAGGCTTGGGGGCTCAGAAGCTTATAAACAGTCATGGATAGAGCAAATCTGCACCTGGACTAGACTAGTTACAGGAAAGGCATGAAATAAGTGCAAAAGCAGGCTTTTTAAACCAGAAAGTTGAAAGCGATGGAAAAACTGCCCAAATGGCCAATAAACTACAATTTCTGGGCCAGAAACCACTCCTCTTGTGTTAGATAGGCTACCTAGTGCTTACCACTCACACTAAGCTAGAAGGCTTCCCTCCAACACAAAAAGACTTGGGGGGGGGGTTCAGAAGCTTACCAACAGTACTGGAACAGCAAATTTGTACCTGGACTAGACTAGTTACAGGAAAGGCAGGAAACAAGCTTAGATTGTTTTCAGAAAGCAGCTAAAACAGCACTAAAAACAATTCAAGTGTAGTGCAAGCTAACACACTTGAGTGTGCAGCAGTATTAAAGCAAATACATTTTAAATAAATGCAAGTTATTCGAAATGTATTCTAAACTAAATTCAATTGTTGTTTTATTCAACTCTGAACAGTTAAGAAGTGCCAAAAAATATGCTTAGCTGAGAAGCACACTCAGCACTCCGTCAGAACACAAGGAGATTTTTTTTGTTAGTAAAGTAAAAGGGGAGGAAAGAGGAGCAGAAGATAATTCAAGGTTAAGAACCTAAGTGGGTGGGCCTTCTCAAATGTTCTCCTGTATCAGGTAGAATGAACAGTAGACTGGGAGGAATGTCCCAGATCAAATCTACAATAAAGGCGGTCAACTGCAAAGCCACCAACTATACCAAACACCACAGGAGTAGAGTGGGTGGAAGGGAGAAAACCATTTTCAGAAGAGATCAGAAACAAAAAACAATACCAGCAAATATATAAAATAATTTGGTCAGGCAAAAAATTAAGACAATGCAGAACTCTGAAAAGTTAAAGTGCCAAGAATTCTACTTATCAGTGATTATATCTCCAGATTGAGAGCACTCTTCAATCAGAACACAAGGAGTGTCTAACAGTGTATGCAGGAATTTACAAACAGGAGCTATTTTAAATCAGCAAACCTTGAAGCAGTCAGATAACAAAAAAGCTGTTAGACCAGTTTTATAAACTTTAACACCACCACAGAAATAGGGGGGAACTAGTTTCAGAAGAGATCAGAAACAAAAAAAACAATGCCAGGAAAGATATAAAATAATTCAGTCAGCAAATATATAAATAATTCAATCAGGCAAATAATTAAAACAATGCAGAACTCTTAAAAGTTTGAGTGCCAAGAATTCTACTTATCAGTGATTATATTTCCAGATTGTTTGAGAGCACTCTTCAGTCAGAACACTGAACATGTCTGAACCCTCATCTGACTATAGAACTGGGATGTACATATAACCCCTTGTGCATACAACAGCTATGTACACCTTAACTGCCTAACCCCACCCCCATCAGACATGTTTACCCCAATCCAGCTGTATGTGGTACATACAATATTTATCTGGATCTGTTGAGTGTGATATACATATATATATATATATATATATATATATATATATATATATATATATATATATATATATATACACATATATAGGTAATATATACAAATATATCATTTATAGAGAGGCAGAGGCAGGGGGGAGAGAGAGACAGAGAGAGAGACCCTGAAAGGCATAGAGTGATGTACTGCCACAGCCACACGTACACCAATTTTAACCAGTGGCACATGCAAATACTATGGTGTTCCTCATTTTGTAATAGTAGCTATGTAGTGGTTGTAATTTCAAACCACTCACTGTGTGTGTGTGTGTGTGTGTGTGTGTGTGTGTGTGTGTGTGTGTGTGTGTGTGTGTGTGTGTGTGTGTGTGTGTGTGTGTGTGTTTATGTATGGATTACATGTACAGCAGAATACACATGCTCAACAGCCCTATGTCTGTGTAATGGCCACCTATGTTTTGGCCCTGTGACTAGTGTCCTCGACAACAGCAGGCTCCCTGTCAGCAGCTACTGATGTCATCCACCCCAACAGCAGTTGCTGATATTCACCACATGTGTAAGTCCCGTGGTGCACGCAATAAGTATGTAGCACTATAATGCATACAACTAGATAGGTAGGGGTTCTAATCTCAATACTGCCAAATATGTGTGTGTGTGTGTGTGTGTGTGTGTGTGTGTGTGTGTGTGTGTGTGTGTGTGTGTGTGTGTGTGTGTGTGTGTGTAAAGCATATCCCTTGTGTCTGTTTGGTGTGTTGGTTATACCAGTTTGAGGCTTGTTCCACCCTGTTGACTACTGCAATTGCATTACCTTACAGGGCCTGTTGATGTCTTCCACCTTAGAGGCACCATTGGACACGCTCCAGGCATATAAGCTCCATGGTGTACACAATAAGTATATAGCATTATAGTAGATACAACTAGATAGGTAGAGGTTCTCATCTCAATACTGCCAACTGTGTGTGAGTGTGTGTGTGTGTGTGTGTGTGTGTGTGTGTGTGTGTGTGTGTGTGTGTGTGTGTGTGTGTGTGTGTGTGTGTGTGCAATGGTTATACCATTTTTTGTGCCTGTTCCACCATGTGAACTCCCTCATCACAAACCTATTCAGGGCGTACAGATGTCATCCACCTTACGCAAAGTTAGACATTTTCAAATACAATAGCACTGTGGCACATGCAATGCATATGCCAGTCTATAGTGCATATAACTATATAGGTAGGGGTTCTAATCTCAAAGCTGGCAACTCTGTGTGTATGTGTTTGAATGCATATCCCCCTGCAGCAGTGTGTGTGTGTGTGTGTGTGTGTGTGTGTGTGTGTGTGTGTGTGTGTGTGTGTGTTTAAGGGTCTGTTAACCCCCCAGTATCAATCCTTACAGCACCTACTGATGCCATCCATCTGAATAGTAGGGTAGACACTGCAAAAATATATAAACTTTGTGGCATATGTGATATGTATATAGCACTATTGTATGTAAAACAAGCCAGGTAGGGGTTCTACTCTCAATAAGGGCAGGTTATGAGTGTGTGTGTGTGTGTGTGTGTGTGTGTGTGTGTGTGTGTGTGTGTGTGTGCGTATGTATATCACATTGCAGCAGTGTGACTGTGTTAGGGCCACTACCATACCTCTCAACACCTTAGAGAAAGACATCCAAATAAAGCCATACAAAAAAGTGGGACAAAGGCCAATGTTTAGGCTCAATCTTTAAATATTGCTCTGACAAACATAGAAATTAGATAGCATAACAGACTGTGCATTCACATACATTTTCTGAAGGGTATAAAGTCTGACATGAAAATTCTCTGTCATTATTGTCTAATGCCAGTCTTTAATGATTTGCTACTAATGTGCCAGAAAACTACAATGTTATGACAAATGGACAAACGGAACAAACTTTTCTGACAGACATCAACACATTCTACAGAAATTTGTACAGGTGAGAGGAATGGCCAACCACTTGTCCCACCCTGCAGGGTGCAGTACATGTTTGGCCAGGTGTAACCTGTGAAAACAACTCAAACAATACAAAGGTCCCCAGGAGTGTAGGACAAAAAACATTTCCTAAAGTTGTCTACTAGTTGCATAAAGCAGTTGCTTCACATCAGAAGCCCCTTAATGTTATGAAAAGTAGCATAAGCTATGGTAATGTGACACAAAGAAGCTTGGCAAACCAAGAGAATTCTGTTGCCCTTGCCGTGGGCATGGTTTGTCCTGCCAACTCTCACTATCCTACAAGAAGTTTCCCACATTGCACATTTAATAAGGTGGCAATACTACTCTGTGTTGCTTATGTGTGTGCAATATGTAGGCATGTGTAGGCCCTGTGAGTAGCACTGATCCCAATGACCCGCAAGTATCTAGGCATGAATGCTAACTGCCACCACCGACATGTATAGGTATTGCTTAAGGCTGTGGTGACTGTAAGTCATGTGCTGTCTGTCATTAACCCACATACTAATGTAAATGAAAGTGTTTATGAAGAAGTACAGAGAATGTCAGAAGGAGTTGCATTGTGTTTTTGTAGACTTAGAGAAAGCATATGACAGGGTGCCTAGAGAGGAGTTGTGGTATTGTATGAGGAAGTCAGGAGTGTCAGAGAAGTATGTAAGAGTGGTACAGGATATGTACGAGGGTAGTGTGACAGTGGTGAGGTCTGCAGTGGGAGTGATGGATGCATTTAAGGTGGAGGTGGAGTTACATCAAGGCTCAGCTCTGAGCCCTTTCTTATTTGCAATGGTGATGGGCAGGTTGACAGACAAGATCAGACAGGAGTCCTCGTGAACTATGATGTTTGCAGATGACATTGTGATCTGTAGTGAGAGTAGGGAACAGGTGGAGGAGACCCTGGAGAGATGCTCTAGAGAGAAGAGGAATGAAGGTCAGCAGGACTAAGACAGAATATATGTGTGTGAATGAGAGGGAGGATAGAGGAATGGTGAGGATGCAAGGAGAAGAGGTGGCAAAGGTGGATGAGTTTAAATATTTGGGGTCAATAGTTCAGAGTAATGGCAAGTGTGGAAGAGAGGTGAAGAAGAGAGTACAGGCAGGATGGAGTGGGTGGAGAAGAGTGTCAGGAGTGATTTATGACAGACGAGTACCTGTAAAAGTGAAAAGGAAGGTCTACAAGAGGGTAGTGAGACCAGCTATGTTATATGGGTTGTTGACAGTGGCATTGACAAAAAGGCAGGAGATTGAGCTGGATGTGGTAGAGTTAAAGATGTTAAGATTTGCACTGGGTGTGACGAGGGTGGACAGGATTAGGAATAAGTATATTAGAGGGTCAGCCCAGGTTGGAAGGTTTGGAGACAAAGCCAGAGAGGCAAGATTACATTGGTTTGGACATGTGCTGAGGAGGGATGCTGAGTATATTGGGAAAAAGATGCCAAGGATGAAGCTACCAGGTAACAGAAAAGAGGAAGGCCTAAGATAAGGTTTATGGATGTCGTGAGAGATGACATGCGGGTGGTTGGTGTGACAGACCAAGATGCAGAGGACAGGAAGAAATGGAAACAGGTGATCCACTGTGGCGACCCCTAATGGGAACAGCCGAAAGAAGATGATGATGATGACTGAGTTAATGCACTGCAATGGGGTCATACAGTGGGTATGGAATGGTGCCAAGGTCCTGGCCTCAAGCTGAATGCAGAAAACAGTACCATCATACCATACAGCGAGGACATGGTCCCACTGTTTCCCACATCAATGGCAACCCCATAAACAAACAATCTGCATTGACAGACCTGGGTACTCAGGTTGATAACACTGTTGCATTCAGTCATCACGTAGTGGCAGTGGTCAGAAAAGACTTGGACGTGGTTCACCACATAGGTAAAAGGAATTCATCTAGTCAAAAGGTGGAGATTACCTCTGTATAGTTCTCAATCATTACAACAATAAATTATCATCATGGCCAGTTTGTTATTTACCTATGAAGACATCTACAGCAACTGAAAAGGCTATCTTAACATCCATAAAGGTCATCCATAGCCTTCAACACCTGTTCCATGCAGACAGCCTTGAATCAGTTCTGCCCCACTGGGTATTGGGCAGGTTATCCACAGGTGGGCTGTGACATTTCTAGATGGCAAAGTTGTGCTCAGCCCTTAAACAGCTGCCCCACATATGTGAGTCTGACTCTTTGTGCATTACCAGCATGACAGGCCTAAATCACATATGCGACAGCAATACAATTTGCTGGAGAAACAGGTTTGCCTCCCAGAGGATGCCCTGTCTCAGGAATGCACTTCCCATCCATGTTAAACAGAGTACTATATAGACCCTTATCAAGTGCATCAGTGATGTGTGGATGGGAGAACAGAAATCTGTCCCAGGAGTCCAACCTATGTCCATCCATGACAGGGGAAACAGGTACTGATTGATGATTCTATTGGGGATAAAGTAATGGCTATGCTTATAAAGGACCCAGGGCCAGTACTCTAGTAATGGTCTATGGACCTATTTACCTGAGAACCTGCAGAACTCCCAGGTGACATGTATAAAGAGTAGCATGCTGTATAAAAGGCTAAGCATGCAAGTTTACACTGTCTGCCACCATTGTCCCTCACGCACTGTTCCATGCATACGCACGTAGGTAAACATGCACATATACAGCCATACCTTGGTGATGAAAATGTCTCTGGGTTGCCACTACACCATCCTGAGCTTCTGTACTGGCAGCAGGTCCCCACAACTTAGACACACAGACACCTGGAACAGAAACAGAATAAGGTCTGTGACACAACAGTCAGTCAGCAGTTCTAACAGCAATACAGCATCATGGCACAACAGTACATACACTTTCATATGTACACATGATAATTGCCAACAGACAGCACCTCACAGGGCATATGACTACTCCACTACAAACTGCCATTAACTGTACTATATTAACCCTGTACATCAGACACATATTAGCATTTCCTGCATCAATGGTATGGATAACAGGGATGTGGCACAGGAATCATCACATGCACATGGTGTGGTGTGGGGTTGCCAAAGGTCTAGGCTGTGCCACCCAGTTGACATCATATGTATCTGTCTGGTAGGCTGCTGCTCAGCTGGGCCATGGAGAGGAGTTGTGTGTGTCTGGTGGTGACCTGCATGTGACAGTGATGTGTAGATGTGTGCATGTACATAGTCAAGCCATGTTCCAGCCCTACATGAGGGTATGTTGAACAGCTGTGGACCATACATGGCAGAATGGACAGTTCAGTGTCTACGGCCACAAACATGGGAACAGGTTCCACCAGGAGGGGCACTGACACCACCATGCCCAGGTCAGATTCGGTACTACTTGCTGATGGTGAACAGTGTCTGCTGGGTCTGTGTCCCTCACGGGACCACCCAGGATCACATGCCCATAGCCTGCCACACTGTGTTGTGGACAGCATTCGGTAGTGCTAGTAGTACTGCCATTACTGGACTGTGACTGTGCATGGCCACATGCCTTGCAGCTGATGTTATTGCTGACCTACATCTATGTGCCCAATGCCCTACTTCCACCACATTTTGAAGCACAGACATTGCACAGTTAAGGACTGACAATGTCTCACCCAACCTTCTATCCACTACATCAGTCAAATGACTTAAGGCATCACCAATGCTGTGGATGGAGTCATGCATGCCAGGCATTGTGGCATCCATGACTGTGAGCATCCTTCTGGTGTACCTTTCACAATGCACCTGTGTCTCCATGACAGACTGAAACATACATCAGGTGATGTGCTGTGACACCTCTGACATTGCTGGATGAGAAGCAGTTCTCCTTCAAGCACCCCTGTCAATCTGCCTGCATAAGACCTCACCAGATCTCTGGCTATGGCTACCCTTTATAGACACAGATGCCATAGTTGCCACACTCTCTTATACAATGCCACCACCCTCTGACTGTCCAATATCTGTGGCTGCTGGGGACTGGGTATGTGCGGGCATACTGACTGTGTGCGGTGACATTGGGGGAGGAAGTTGGATGTCAATCAATTGGACATATTCAGCCCCCAACAATCCCATCTGTGTCTCACTATGGCCACCATTATCATCAGAGTCTGATGAGACAGTGACATCAGGTTGTGAGGGGGACACACTGCAACCCCCCATGGTCACCTGTGAGGGGAAGACAACATGACTGCATTAAGTCCTGCACTATAATGTCTGGTGATTCACATACAAACACACACACATACACACACACACACACACACACACACACACACACACACACACACACACACACACACACACACACACACACACACACACACACACACACACACACACACACACACACAGCTGAGGTGCTACAAATGCATTACACAGATTACATGTTATGACTGATGCCATGCACAACACACAAGCAGACCACAACAGATGCACACAAGACAGGCCTTTGACACATGCAGTGCAGTTACATCCAGTTAATGTGGTTACTGCTATACACCTGTGAGATAAGTGACATGCCAGTGTATGTGATGGACCTTCGCCTAAAACACAGTGCACCCATTTCCACAATAGTAATGCACCCCTTTACAGCAGACTGCCTACACCTTCACAAAAATATGTGCTAATATGTTACAGTTACTGCAAATAAGCTACTGTGATTACTGATGTAATTCACTGCCATGAAACCTTCCACAAGTAAACATGCAAGTATTGCAATATGGCTAAACTTAACAGTTGTATCCATGGCAAACTGACAATCCTTAACATGCTGGGGTATACATGAGCTTTAACAAAACAGTGCCACACTCAGCAGCTACAGCATGATGGACCCCAGCCACACCAGCGATATCTATAGATTTGTGTGGGAGAGGTATTGTCAGCAGACACAAATTTGTCATTGGTACAGGATAATATCTGCATATCTAATCATGTACAGTACAAACTGTGATACTACCCACATTGATGACATTCACAATATATGTGCACATGTATACATTAAAAAACACCTCCTCCACAAATGCAGACTGACCTCACATATGTCTACAGGTGTGCAAAGGCTGGCACTATGAATGCTACAGTATTAATGTGATGACAACTGGATGCTTAACTGGTTGCTCCTCAACTGTGGAAGCTGTGCCATCCACCTCCATGACATATGGTGTTATTGACTCTTGTGAGCTGGTGGCTGAATGCAGGTTTGCCAGGAACTCTTCTGTGACCGAGACTAGCTGTTGTGTAGCAGGCCCTCCACTGGTGCCAGCATGGTCCCTGGCCATAGCTGTGGCCCTTCGCCATGCATGATGTAGCAGATCTGTGGCCCAGTGTCACACTTGCTCCTATCTCCTGTCATGTTGCCCCACATGATTCACCAATGCCATGAAGTCTGCCTACAGTGCAGCTCATTCTTGCTGGTTATGGAGACCCCTTGACAACAGCACCTGGTGATGGAGTCTCAGGGCATCAATTATGGGTGGTGGTCTCGGCTTCTGAGAAAGGTGGATTCCTCCGGAGGTACATCCCATCTGAAAAACATGAAGAGGGGAACATATCACAGGACCACATACATTACTCACCATTATGTACACACCCTGCACATCCACAATTGCCAGCACTATCCACTGCTAACTCTCAAATCATACCCCACCATATATCACCACAGTATGTATGTGGCTATCAGCAACACAGTGGCAATAAATCATGCATTGCCCTCCTGATCTTGATGCTTCCTGCTACTTGCTGCATGTCCTATAAGGTGTTCAAATGCATTGTGCAGTTGCACCTATTACAGTTTCTTCATAGCCTGTCTACATTGTATGCAGTGGTGTCAGCATCATACTGTTGTATTAGGCACCTGGGCTGTGGGGCCACTCCTTAGGTCTCCCTAGCCTTCCTCCCTCAGATTCTGCACTATATGGCTGGAAAATGTCCTACAGTTTCTCCTGCCAGTCCAGCTGATATGGGTGTCCTGGCACAGTGTAGAATCTACCTCATGTACAGGGATGGACAACCATCTATAAACACCAACAAGGAACACACTGTGTTAGAGATTAAATAGGTTCGTAGGTGTGTACTAGGCTAATGGCCCTGGGGCCTTTACAAGCCTAGCCATAGGAATACCCTGGTATATTGCCACCTGACTTTAGTTCCCAGTACCTTTGTCGAGTAGAGCTACTGTAGTTATCCCCGGGGTGAATTTTCTGTTTCCCATCCACTCGTCAAGATTTTTCTTGAAGAGGGTCAGTGAGATGTTCTGCTTGACATGTATGGGAAGTCTATTCCATATCATGGTCAGTCTCTGGGTTATGAACTGGTCCCTCCAGCATGTTCTGTTAATTGTGGTAATGAGGTTGAGGTCTCTGGAGAGTGTGGTTTGGAGGGATTGGGATTTCTTTCGATGTAGCATTTCTAACAGAGCTGGGTCAGACAAGCAGAGATCGCCTCTAAGTAGGCGATATGAGACAGAGAATAGTTATAGTTTTTTGAGTCTGTCCATATAGGACAAGTGTTTAAGGCCTAGGATCCTCTTTGTGAGGTACTTTTTTGGCCTCTCCAGTTGTTGCAGGTGTCTAGTGAGGTACATGCCAAATAGGGCATTGTACTCGATGATTGGCCTAATGAGGGAAGAGTAGAGGGAGACAATGGCCTCTTTCTTCCTGGATGTAAAATCCTTAGTAATGAGATGTGCCACATAGAAGGACTTTCTGACCACAGTGGCAATGTGGTGATCAAAAGAGAGGGTGCTGTCAACCTGTGTTCCCAGATCTCTTATAACGCTTGTGTTCAGTGGACTACCATCAATGTGGCAATTCATGGAAACTGGGTTTTTTTCAAAGGGGATGACAACACATTTTTTGGCATTGAGCTTAAGGCCATGGTTCTGACACCAGTTGTTGGCCTCAGTGAGGCCATTCTGTAGGATGTCAACAACACTTTGAGAGTTAATAATAGCTCCCAACTTGCAATCGTCTGCAAACTTTGTCAGCCAGAGTACCTTCATGTTGGCCTGGACTTCAGAGAAGTAGATAACAAACAGGAGAGGACACTGGACCAATCCCTGTGGGACTCCACTCGTGACTAGTCGGCAGTCTGACTTGGAGTCAGCTACTTTCACACTGTGGGTTCTTTTTGTGAGCCAGTTTGCAACCCACCTAGTGATATAGGGGTTGATGCCTAGCTTAGTGAGTTTTTCTATGATTCCTGAGTGGGGAATAGTATCAAAAGCCTTGGCCAGATCAAGGTAGGCTGTATGAACCACCATACCTTCATCCACAACTCTGGTGACTGACTCAAAGAAGTTGACTTAGTTGAGCAGGCATGATCTACCCTTCACAAAACCAAACTGTGTGGGATCCAGAGTTTGCAGATTCCCTATATCCTTGTTTATTAGGTCCATGATAATATGTTCCATAGCTTTGTATATAAGGCTCCTCAAGCTAATGGGGCGATAGTTCCTAGGATCTGTAGTCACTCCTCTTTTCTGGAGAGAGATGACTGTAGCAGTGTGCCATTCGTTAGGGACAAAGCCTGAGGTGAGGCTGTGATTGAACAGGGCATACAGGTGAAGTGCCAATTCACTCTGTAGTTCCTTAAGAACACAGCTAGGAAAATTGTCAGGTCCAATAGAAGCTGTATTCTTCACCTTGGACAGTGCTATTTTAATCTGTGCAGCAGTAATGCTGGGTGCCTGGCAATCTACTGTTATTGCGATTGGTCTTTTGGGGGGGAGGGGTAAAGTTGGAACTGAATCTGTCAGCCAGTATACTGGCAATATCTGTTGGCTTAGTATAGGAGGTACCATTATGCAGTAGTGCAGAGCAAATCTGGGTATTGCCATGGAGATTCTTTAGATAACTATAGAAGGCCTTGTGGTTGTCTTTACTATCTGCTGCAATTCTGTTTTCATAGCTAGCTTTAGAGGATTTTACTTTTTTGTTGAGGCTGATAAGGGAGTTTTTCCAGTGTTGGGACTTCACCTTATTCCACATCAGTTTCCTCCTTCTGTTGTAGAGTTTGTTTATGGCAGGTGACCACCAGATTGGGTCCTTTTTTTTTGGAGGACAGTGTCTTGGTTATATTGGGTGTTGCAAAATCCATACATTTGTGTACTTGTTCATACAGTGTATTGACATTAAAAACCTACTGTCCAAGCTTTCTCCCTGTCAAGCACACATATCTGTCCCCGAACTGGGTGTGAATGCAATCAGTACAGCTCACACACCACCCACACCTACATAACACAGACACACATATCCAGAGGTCATCAACATACACATCTACAAACAAAGGAGACCTGCGAGGCAAAGCCACACATGAACACCACAGCCTTACACAGCACAAACCACACACAGCCACACAACAGTGTCCCACAGCCACCAAGGCGTCAACACATGTCAAACATATTACACTTAGAAGACTCCATTGTGAAACACACTGATGTGCCTCTCACCTGGCTGTATATGTGGATGGTCAGACTTACTTGTGTCAGGTGACAGAATCCACCATATTGCATATGCACTGCTGTCTCTTACCAACAGGTACTGTCAGGACTCTGTCACAGTCTATGTTGGCATGCCTGACCTGAGATGTACATCCCTGGACTATATGCAGTGAGACATGAGTGAGCACACTGATTATGTGTCCCAGGCAGGTATGCCCCTAGCCTTATGCAGCATTTCACTGTCACCCAGACTGATGCCGCAGTACATTCAGGAAATGATTGATCTTAATATGTGGCCTTTTATCCTGTGATATTCCAGGGGTTTCCAGTACCTGTGAACCTGGGATTATACGGTCAACAAACTACAATGCTTTGCCCAAGATGGTCTCCATCTGTCTCAACTGGCTTTCAGGTGTCTGGCAATGGTTCTCACCAACATCATAGTGCCTTCAGTATGATAAGTGGTGAGGTTAGCACTACCAACATACAAGTGTCAGAGCAGCACACACTGAAGGCCATGCTGCTAAACATTAGGAGTCTACACATGACCCTCCCCTCAATGCAAGCATTTATTAACCCTGGGAAATGCTGACATCTGTGCAGTAACACACACATGGTTTAAAGCTGCAGAGAGCATACCTAGTCAACCATCCTATCATACAGTCATACTCCAGAATGTGGGTGGAAATGCCATGGGACATGTGATTTCAGTATATATGACACACATACACACCTACATGCTGTACAGACAGTAAGATGCGCAGGGGACACTGCAGGGGCAGTTCACCATTGGCAACACATCTATGCAAATCATAGCCAGCTACCAGCCACCACATGTGTCAGGAAGCCGATACTGCCTATATGGACCTCATCAACTGTATTATGATTTGGGTCTGTACCCTAATCCTGGGTCACTTGAATAACCGAAGCATACATTGGAAGACGTACCCATGCCAGCATACAAATGGCCAGAGAGCCATCAACAATGGTATTATAAACACCTCAGTGCAGCCAGGAGCTACCTCCACATGAGGTGAAGGTGTGTTGGAGTTAATATTACACAACACAGGTTACCACTGCAGCATCCTGACAGTGTCATCCTCCATGGCAAACCACCATCATGCGATCATGTTTGCAATCACCATCTCCTACAATACACATCTAGCTATGGTCAGACATACATACACCTCCAGCATGGAATACAGTCTCCTGGGGGATGGTATACACAGCTTAACAGCCCCCAACTCCTATGTAGGAACCGGCAAAAATATCCACACATACACACAAGTGGTACATGCACATTTCTACAGATGTATGGAGTCAGATATACCCGACAGGACTACATCATCCTCTGCAAAGAGTTGTACACCTGTTTGGTGGACATTTGCAATACATAAGTGTCTATAACAGGGATGGCATACCGCTGCCTGAGAAAAATAGGAGCAGGTTCCCAATTTGCAGCATTGTCTACTTAGTGTCAACAAGTGAATGGGATCCTTCCTGGAAACCTGCACAGCAAATCCAGAGCAAACACTGTTGACAGGAAACACTTGCTTCTGCTCACTTGTGGTGGTCAATGACACCATCTATACCAGTGATGTAGGTACAGCATACTTGATGCCTGAACAGAGTCAGTGTAGGCTTCACCCCCTGTCCCCCAGGCAGTATATCAGGATGCCCACAGTACCTGTCCCTTCTCCTATATGTAGGGAACAGGTCAGCAGTGCCATGTGAAAGATGGCATACATCTGGCATTGGAGCCTGTCACATCACAGGATGCATCCCATATGACCACAAGCATAACCTTGAAACACCATAAGCACTGTATTCAGAGGAGGCCTGACTACCACCTTTGTCCCAGCTATGTGAAGGACAACCACTGTCACCCCTTTACAATAAGGTGGGGCATCCACCAATCTGTCACATTATACACCCATTAGCCTAACTAGGCTGTTCTGCAAGGCCATATCACAGTTTATAGTGTACATCATTAATAAGGACATTGGCAACCTCCACACACTCCATCATGCACAGTTAGGCTTTGTCAAGGAAGGGATCATGTCTGTTGCACTCAGTTGACCTCTTTGACACAGTCACCAAAGCCATGGATGGGGGGATGACAGTGCACACTGCCTACCTTGACCTGGGCAAAGTTTGTAATAGTAAAACACACTTATCCATAATAGATATATACTCCGAAGTATGCATCACACCATATGTTACTATAGGGGTAGCACACTGGTGGGCTGACACAACCCAACAAATCCACACTGGGGAATCCATCTCAAGCGGTTGACCCATAACTAGGGCATAACCTGTTGTTCTGTGTTTGGGCCTCTATTATGTGTGATGTGCACATTTGTGGTGCAGGCCACAGTCATTGGCCTATGGCCAACCATGTCTGCAGACAACTGCATGCTGTGTGCTGCCACTGGATTCCCTAGTAATGTGGACATATGCCTAGGAGGGTCTCATGCAGATACATGACTGGTGTCAGGCTGCATACCAGGAAATGTAGTGTCAACCCCTTTGGGGAGAGTGACATAATCACATATTATCACAGTACTGACAACATCCTAGGCACGCAGTCAGTCATGAGGGATCTGTGCACACAGGAGGATATCAACATGACATTTCATTGCCATGTTGCTTCTGTTGTATGGTAAACCTTGTACATGGCTCACCTCATACATAAGGGTATGTCATACAGAGATATAGTGTCCTAACATCCCTGTATTCCCCCCAATAAGGCCCATTATTCTGGAAAATGACCCATTCATCATTCACCTTATACAGCAAATGTGGCAGCTGGGGACATCACAGAGATTCTTCACCAGGGCATACCAGGGGCCTCAAACATCTACCATACACAGATAGGCTATAAGGCCAACCATCGACCCTGTTTCATACATACTCCTCAGAGGTGACCTCTGTCTGGCATTCAAGGCAATCATGGACTCCACATTGTTGGGACTGCTGCACAAGTGCAACTCAAGCCCCACTCTATTAACACACACACATGCCCTCAACCCTGTTTGTGACATAAACTGGCCTTGTTGGTGTCTCAGATGTGTGTCCCACAGACTCACCCTGCTGTGGAATGGTCTCCCTCTCCACATCAGCCAGGGTAGCTATTTACACCTTTGCAGGCAGAACTTGGATAACTGGATGGTTAACTGCACATATACACTTGGGATATTGCCTGTGTCCCTGTTGGATTGGGGCATCAGGTCCTTCCTTCTATGCACATAGGCTAACATCTGGCATTGCCCATAGCCTGGTAACATTGTATGGTCCTAGGTATACCGGTTATGGCCTGTGTGCTGTGACAGACTGTGTTGTTATGTGTCCACACCCATCACTGCCATTGACTGTGATGTGTCCCTTATGGGCAATGTTACAGTACCATGTCATACAGCCAACATCTGACAAATAGGTGAGTGGTAGTATAAGTGCATGTGGACATTCCAGCAACATCTGTGCTACACAATAAGTGAGAGCATTGCATATGTGGTGCAGGGTTTCCCCCTCTTAGGTGTCTGATATCTGCAGTACCCAGATGTTTGTGGAATGTGTACATGGGCCTGATATATGTAGACCCCCTGCCTGACACATGTGCATATCTGGAAACCAGTTGAGTAACATGTAATGATTGTGCCATGAGTGTGGTGAATATGTCTGTGACATGTCAGATCCCTGAGAAATCAGTAACGGCACATTATTATCTAGTACTGTATTCATTTGCTTACATTGTATGCTCAATATGTACACACTGTTGCTGAGGCAAAGCCTCTGTCTCCCCACTACTACTGCCCATAACCTGCTGTCCTGCTGTAGGGGGTCACCATGGTATGCTAGCCATAACTGTCAGGCAATGACATACAGGTGGGGAGTACACTATGACCTAGCTGGAGTCTGTCAGGAATGCTCAGGGACACCTGGACAATGTAAGAACTAACTCTATATGGCATTCACAGCCTGAGAGGGGCTCACTGCCAATACATGATGTGATATGTGAGCTGTATCCAGCATTAGTTACTGTCACTATTGCACAACAGACAATCCAGTAGCATTCATATGTGAGCTGACCATTGCTGGGGGGAATCAGTAGCCAGAGCTGTGATCTATGTCACTGCAGACAGAGCCAAAAGGGATGACTGTAGGTGCTGGACAGCAGAGTAACAGAAACATGTAATTCCAAGATATGTTGTTGCAACCTACTGTTGAAAGTGTTATTTCCCATGACTGGATCTCCCCATCTGCATTTTATTACATAGTTAATTCTATGACTTACCTGGTATACCGCTGTACTCCTTTGTGAACAGAAATCCAGTGGTAGCTTTCCTTGAAAATCACAATCTGTCTTCATGAAGAAAGTCACAGACCTGTTTACCATAGGCAGCAATTTGCCTTTTGTAGGTAATGCTCATGAACAGGCATTTGCCTGTGCACCAATCTGTGACTCACAATTGCTGATAGCATCCAGAACAGCAGGGTTGCATTTTTATTAGCCAATGGCATGGCAACACAGTGCTATAATTAAGGCCTTCATGTAGGCCTTGGCCCTTTTCCTGGCTGTGAGGAAGACACTATTGAGGTGTGTGAGCTACAGCATTATAGAGGGTAGGTAAAAATAATGCTCACTGTTTGGATTGATGAGGTATGTTCACAGTTTTACATGCTATGTTTGGCCATTGTTAACAGACTTTCTGATTCTGTGTCAGGTTACTGTTTAACAATGTGTATTTGGGTCAGTAAGGAGACAGGCATATGTGAATGTCATACATCATTTTTATCTGAATGTGCATGCTACTGCAGTTGATGCTAGTCTATTAGCTGTGTATGTTTGTAGGGGGAGACTGTGACACATGTCCCTGTCACCTGACCATTTCCCCCAACCCTTTATGTATGGGTGTTGTGTGGATGCCCTGTCCTAGGTGTTTGGGAAATATGGTAGGTCTGTAGCAGGTAGCTGAAGATAGTGCTGCATGTGTAGCAGGCCACAGCTGCTAGATTCTGCCCTGGAGTTATACTGGGGATTGTGAAGACATTGGGGGACAGCAACCTGTATATCTCAGTGAGGGAGCAGTGTCAGCTCTTGTGTCACAGCATAGCCAGGGTGAGGGTATCCATAAAAGTCCAGGTGAAGCCTGAGCCTCTGGTACATATGTGAAGTAGTAGTGCCATCCAGAGAGTGGTAGGGGACATTTAGGACACATGTCCCACACTCCAGGCCTTTGATGTGCTACTGTGGGTGGCAGTGACTGCAATAGCAGCAACCAGTTATCATGCAACAGACTGGACTGTGGGCCAGAACTGTGGGTGTTCAGATGTCAGACATGCTAGGAATGTAATAGATAGAGCTACTGAGTCATTACTATGGGAGGTGTAGTTGCTAGACATATGTGCATGCATACAGTGTGTTACACAAGATTGGTGTGAACATGTGTGTTCAGATGGCTATGATGTGTGACACTGACCTGTGTGTCATGCTTTTGTAACCTCAATCTGCACTTATTTGCCAGTACTTCAGCACACAGAATAGGCTTGATGACAACCATGTCATAAGTAGGTGACACAACTGTGGGCATTCTGCAACAGTTTGTGCAGTTGTCAGCTCCACCTGATATTGTATATCCCCCGTACATCCATCAACATTTCTGTGGTTGTGTACTGATTTGGTGTTTGCATCTCAGGCTCAAGCATGCTGTTATTTATCACATTATATGTAGACGTAGTGTCACAGGTAATCAGGATATATTTGTAAAAACACCAGTAATTCTCTGGAGCTGAGGTGGCTTAGTGGTCTACTTCACTGTACCCTAGTTCATAGGGCTCTGGGTCCAATACTTGGCAGGGGTGCATTTTTTCTTAATGTTACATCACTGTACAGCATGATATATTTACAGAAACACCAGAAATTCTACAGAGCTGAGTTGGCCTAGGGGTCTAATGCACTATACTGTACTTCAGAGGATCTTGGGTTTGAGAGTTGGCAGGGGGGCACATTTTTCCTAATGTTACATCACTGTACTGCATGATATACTTATAGGAACAGCAGTAATTCCCCAGAGCTGAGTTGGCCTACTGAGCTAATGCACTATACTGTAGTTCAGAGGGTCCTGAGTTTGGGACTTGGCAGGGTTTGCAATTTTATTGATGTTCAGAACAGTGTCTGAATCAGATAAGGTGATTAAAGCAGCTTTAAGTGGGTTTATGTGATGCAACATGATGCTAAGTGGTACTTAGTCTCACTTAAACCTGCACTGTTTCCAAAAATGAAAAGAAAAAAAGGGGTGATAGAAATGTGGTGAAGTGGGGGCAAGCAGGGGCAAAAACAATATGAAAGGCAGGTAGGGATATGCAGGATGAGTGTATAGCTCTCCATTTTTTCTACAGCAACAGCTGTGCATGCTGTTAACAATTTGGAATTTGGAGCCTCTCATTCCACAGGGAGGGTTGTGGGCAATATAACTTTGTTGATTAATCGCTGAGATAATTGATTGATGGCAGTGTATGTGGTGGAAAAATGGAGAGCTATGTATGGGACAATATTTTATTTGTGGGACAGATGCCCTTTTTAAGGAGAGAATGGAATGTTGGAGAAGGGTTGTAAGTATGTTTGGGAAGGTAAGCAGGGTAGGACAGGTTGCATTTGCAGACAGACAAGATACAGGATGGGGCAGTGTATGACACATGAGGGAGGTAAACACCTTGGATGTGGAGGGTGTTAGGGAATAAGAGGATCACGTACCCCAGATGGAAACAGTGGGACTGAGCTCCCCACCCATGAGCAGCCACCAGTGCCCCTTCGCTGATCCAAAGGTGGCTGTGCTGGGGGCTGGGTGCCAGGGCCATTCTGCCCCACCAGGTGCACCAGTCTGCCCTCAATCTGGCACAGTCAGTTGTCCAAATTGTGCTGGATAACCCAGCGCACCATGTCTGGGAACTGATTTTGTGTGACCACATCCTCTCTGTGCCTACATCCAGGGAGGGGAATGGGCCCCATCCCCTGAGGCAGTTCCACCCGAGGGTGGTGGAGGACCAATGGAGGAGGCTTTACCCTCGTGACCAAACCACACCAACCATACAATTCTATGATCCTTGGAAGGTTTGCCAATACTAAATTTAATGCAATGGCATGTCTGACTTCCACTGTGGGAAGAAAGGACATTTTGTGTTATTTTTATCTGCAATAAAACTCTGATTGAATTTTGATATGAGGCAAGAATGTTAGAATAAGATCTAATTAAAGCCTACATATCTGCATCGGGTAACAGAGGACAGTTGTTCATCAGGATCAGTTAACACTATAGGTGGATAATTACAGACTCTGTGGGATTTCAAATAGCATTACTGCAGATTTTGCATAGTTTAGGAGAGGTTGTTCTTTAGTAGCCAATTCCAGAGTTAAGCTCAGTCATTTTGAAGAAGTCAATTTCTGTTATTTGCAGACTGATTTGCTTTGGTGATCACTCTATCATCTGCATAAAGAAGGCAGTTTAAGCTAAGTAGGTCTTGGAGAATATTGTTAATAAAGCAGTGGGAATAGCAGTGGTCTATCTACAGATAAACGAGGAACACTGATAGTTGTTATTGTAGTATGAGTACAAGAACCTTGTAATGAGTCTATGAAAGTTAGATAAGAGTTAGAGACAGCCTATAGACCAGCTACAGACATGTTTAGAGAGGTCAAACTGTTGTAATTGTTGAATAAATAGATGGTGGTACACAGTTTTGAATGTTCTTTTCACAAATGTCAGTTGTGACAAGGCCTGCTTCAGCATTAATGAATATTTCATCAGGATGGGAGTAGATTGCTGTGGGAGTGCAACATTGTTTTTTTTCTAAAATCATATTGTCTTTGTGTGAGACTAACAGGTTTTTGTATAAATTCAAGGATTTGTTTACAGAATAGTTTTTTTAAGGATTTTGGTTATGGTTTGATAATCACTACCAATGTTTGGTGTGGAGGTTTTAGGAAATACATGGATTAGAGAATGCTTAAAAAATAGTAGCAGTATTTTAGAAGTAAAGAGAGGTTATAAATGTATGCCAGTGGCTTATATTATAGTCTGCTACCTATTTTTAATACACTTTGAAGAATTAAATGAAAGATTGAATTATAATTAATCTGCTGTTTGTAGACTAGCATTTTGCCTTCTTTTTGGAAATTGTTTTAAAATACAAATGTGGATAAGAAAGTAACTGGTGAAGTGAGGTGTCAGGAATAGGGTGGCAACTGATAAAACTAGGATGTAGTCAAATCTGGAGTAGCAATATTTTCTCTAATGGTATTCAGCATATTTACATTTATGTGGATATTCTATTTGTGTTTAGGGAAGATTTTTAGCTGAGGAAATATGTTTTACAGTTTTCCAAATTAGTTTGGAATGTTTGAGCCAAGTTTTTGAGAATTTCTACAATACAGACCTTTGGCTGCTTTGGCTGTATTGTAAATAATTGTTTACCTTTTGTAATTCTTTTCTGATTATGGCAGTTATTTTTGTTCTGAGATATTGTGTGGATCTTTTTTTCAACCCTTATATGTTAGGTCTACAAATGAAAGTTTTGAAAGCTATATTTTTGAGTAGATGTGAGGAATCCTTTTTTTCACATCTGTAAAAAATAAACAAGTTCCTAAAGCAATGTTCCACTAATAGAAAGATTTTCAAAGGTTTAGTTCCTCAGGTAAAACAAATTCTCATAGGAAATCTTTCAGTTACAGAAGAGCTCACCAAATTAGTATTTATATATTCTAACAATGATTAATGAATAGTTAATGGCACAATTAAATCAAGTAATAAATCAATAAAAGCACCAATGGAAGAGTAATGCTGACAAATGTATGTCTCGGTCACAGAAAGTCTTTTTTTTGTCAAGGTAGAAGAATTTAGAAAAATAATTAAACTACTTTTATAGGTTTTTGGAACTGTTTTATTTCTCCCAAGTGTTCTAAAAAGTGCATTAAGATTTGCTTGACATGATTCACTTCTTGTGAGACAATCTAGCATTTGTCAAGTCATACTGGCAGCCAAATGTTCTCAAATTATTTCCTTCAGCAGACACTGCATAATTTTCCTTAGAAGTCACGACAAAATGGGAAGTCAACAGTTTTCAGTTTTAGCCTTGTTCTCATTCAGGTGAAGAGAAATCACATCTGACTTTTTCCTCTATTCAAGAAACATCTCATCCTCTTATGATTTATTAAAATGTTTATTTAGTGGAACTGCCCATTTTTCTTTCAGTTTTATGAGAATTCTGCTGGGAATGCCATCGGGCCATGTTATCTTGTTCATATTTAGTCTTTAGATTTCCTTTATGAATATCCTTGTGTGGAAAGATAGGTATACACCCAACATTTAAATTAAGTAGATACAATAAATCTATTTCATCCTTTGTGTAGAGTGCACAGAAGTAGATTTAGTATGGTCCATTGCAGTCTCAAACATTGAAACCTGCTTATTGTGCATTGCTTCCAACTTACATTCTTTCTAAAGCTGATAGAAACTTCTTTAACTAACGTTTCAAAGGCTTCATTCCATTGGCTTGTTCCAGATGAACTAGACTTTATGCTTTATTCCTTGAATGGACTAACACATAACCATTTATACATACTTTTGTACATGGATGCAAACATACATGCACACACACACACACACACACACACACACACACACACACACACACACACACACACACACACACACACACACACATGAATATCTCTATGTAATGAGTAACACAACAGAGGCCTGAGCCTTAAGGAAGGTGGGATAATGGGTGCAGCTGTCCTGGGCACAACCAGTTAGGTGATTTAATAAGCACCAGGATTCATCGAAGAAGATATATTTTATTTACTAGCTTTGTCCTTAACTTAGGAAGATTTTTTTTTGTTCCTCAATTTTGGGTTGAGGGGATGCCTATTCAGGGGATGGCTCTACTACTTAGAATCAGATACTAAACTACATATGCAACTTGGAAATATTAAAAGCATTCCAAACCAAACTGAAAGTGCATATTTTATTCCAAGAAATAGTTGCAAGTGTTTTATTGACAATTGTGAATGGAATAATTACATAACATGTGCCATCAACTTTACATTAAAAGCTATTTCTCTGCTCATGTGTCTAATACACACTTTCTATCTAAAGTTACAGTTTTCCTGTTTACCAATAATTTCCATAACCTGTTCAGATCAGTCTTTTAGTCTTCAAGTACATTTCTATAATGGTTCTATAATGGTTTTCACTATATTATGTTATCATTTAACATTCTATATTGTATATTATACTGTTATCTTTTTTGCTTACATGAACTTTGGTCATTGCAGAAATGGGACAGTTTCAGACAATGAAATGGGACAACTACCAGAGTAGCAGATAATAAAATTAAATAAAAGTCAATCAACCTTATCATCTATTAAGCTCTCCATTCACTGAGAGTATGCACTTTATGACATAAGAGCAGTGGTCAATTATTTCATAGGATAAAATAATCATAATATATGAAAAAGAAAAGTATTCTGTATATGCCTTCACATATGAATGTGTCCATATCAACTAGGAGGTTTAGAATTGATATATTGATAGCTATATTTCTGTGTGTGTGTGTGTGTGTGTGTGTGTGTGTGTGTGTGTGTGTGTGTGTGTGTGTGTGTGTGTGTGTGTCTACACACACACAAATACACACGCACACACATGGGTTGAAATCAATTTGATTCTATGAGTGCAGACAGTTGCATGCTGTGTATACTGTGTGGGTAGATTGGTAAACAGTTGTATAAATTATAGACTATGATGTCAGGCAGTTGTGCACATTGCAGCTTATAAGGCTAGATTGTTGTGCACAGTGTGGATTACTAATGCTGACAGCTGTATGCCCTGTATATTATGAGTCAGAGAGTCTTACACAGTGCAGACTTTGAGTACAGACAGGCGCACACAGTGTAATCTATGAGGCAGACAGCTGTGCACACAGTGCAAACTGTAAAGCAGACCGTTGTACACAGTGTAGAAAATGAGGACAGACATCTGTACACACAGTCAGTCTATAAGGCAGACAGTTGTATACAGTGCAGGCAATGAAGCTAGACAGTTGTACACACACACACACACACACACACACACACACACACACACACACACACACACACACACACACACATATACAGTGCAGACTATAAGGCAGACAGTTTTATACAGTGTAGACAATGAGGGCAGACAGCTTTACGTAATGTAAAGCAGATCATGAGGCAGACAGTTGTATACAGTGTAGAAAATGAGAGCAGTCAGTGATACACTTAGTGCAAACTATAAGGCAGACAGCTATATACAGTGTAAACAATGAGACAGACAGTTTTACACAGTGTAGCAATGATGCCATCAGTTGTACATACAGAGTAGACTATGATGCAGACAGTTGTACACTGTGCAGACTATGAGTCCGACAATTGTACACAAAGAGTAAATTATGTGGCAGACAGTTTTATATAGTGTCAACAATGAGGACAAACAGTAGTATATGCAGTGAAGACTATATGGCAGAAAGCATGAGGTCAGACAGTTGTGCACATTGTAGGCAATGAGAATGGACAGTTGTACAAAAAGTGAAGATTATAAGGCAGACAGCTGTATACATTTTAGACAATAAGGGCAGGAGGTTGTACACAAAGTGCAGATACTAAGGCAGACAGTTATACATAGTATAGAAGATGAGGTCAGACAGTTGTATACAACTTTCAGACTCTAAGACAGTCAGTTGTATACAGTATGGACAATGAGGGCAGACAGTTGCATACAAAATTCAGAATCTAATGCAGACAGCTGTATACATTGCAGACAATGAGGTCAGAGAGTTGTGCACAAAGTGGAGACTCTAACACAGACAATTGTATGCATTGTAGACAATGAGGACAGACAGTTGTATACATTGTAGATAATGAGGTAACAGTTGTATACAAACTGCAGACTCTAAGGCACAAAGATGTATGTAGTGCAGAATATGAGGTCAAACAGTTGTGCACAGTGTAGACAATGAGGACAGACAGTTCTACACATGGAGTACACTATAAGCCAGACAGTTGTATCGAAGTTCAGGAATAAGAATGCTACTTAGCATGAATTATATAAGAACTATTATTTTCATAGGAAGTTCAATCAATGTGTTTTATACAAGGAATATGCTGTTTTGTGTCTCCTGAATGAAAGATGTATGTCACATTCTGTGGGTTGTATGTGTGTGCCAATGTATGTAAGATTGTCATCAGGTCTTACAGAAAAGGCCATTACATTAGGGACACAACTCTTCACCAGAAGTGCATTGATTTTGGCATTGATTATTTTATGTACAGGATCCAGGTATTTCTGTTTAGGAACTGTGACAGCATTTTTCTTTTCATTTCACCTACGTTTCATAAGTATTAGTTTCTCTGGACTGTGAGTTCAATTGCATACATTTGACAAACTATACATCAGTAGATTAATTTATGCTCTTCCAATATGAATCACTCAGCATAAATATTTAGAAAGTAAGTTTAAGATATGTGCTGAAGATAACCTGCTAAAGTGCAGTTACATATTCAGGAAATGATAACAGAAGAACGGCTTCCAACTCACATCTGACTATGGAAGCTAGAAAAATGCTTTCAATTTTTTAAATAACTTCTACATAAAAGTCTATTACTGACCACCACTCTGGTGGTGTAGGGGGATAAAGCCCTACCTATGGCATATGTGGCTTGGGTGACTGATGGAGCAACAGGGAAGAGATAAGTGTGCAAAAGACATTTTCATTCAAGGTGGGCGACTATTATACTTTTTGTACATATATGTTTACACATTTATAAATTGAGGGGGTTTTAGAGCATGAGTAATTATTTTCAGATGTGGCCTCCGATGGACATTCCATACAAAATAATAGCAGTATATGCAAAGCTGTGTTTCAGATAGTGTTTGTAGGCCATCATGCTATGTGTGTACACAACAGTATGCACTAGCACTTGCTACACAAAGGAGTCAGGCAAAGCACAGGATGATGGTGACGGAAACACTAAAGACTAAAACTTACCTTTGAATGAGTACTCATTCTTGGGATTAATGGAGGAACACTTCATTAAAGACCTCCATTAGTACCTGCTGCATGTCCTCAATAAACAAGTACAAATAGGACTGTTTGAGGAACTCCCCATAAATGAATCAAATCTTGGAAAATCCCCAAGCTTGTTTACATTATTTAGGGTTTGCCATTGTTCTGGTCAGCTTGCCTGCCATGCAGATTTACTCTTATGCAATGTAGGATACCTTTAGAGTTAGATTGTTTTGTGAAGCTTTATCGGTAGGTAACATTGCTAGGCTGCAAAGGGAGTATGACTTCTTTCACCCCTGTTGATGTACCACATGACTGTGATATTGTCTATAACAATGTGAAGAGGTCCCATGGAGCAAAGATGATTCAGAGGGTTGAGTATCTTGATCAGGGCAAGCATCTCTTTACTATTTATGCGCGTATGTCTGCCCTTGGTGTCCCACACCCCCTGTATTTTTATCCCTCCTGAAACTGCTCCGCAACCAAAAACCAAAGTGTCTCTGGTGAATGATTGCTTTGGAACAGGGAGGGATATTTGGTGTGTCCACAAAATGACTTCTCTTCTGACAAAGCCCAGTACTGAGATTTAAAAACACAAAGGATGTTGGTGCTGGGACCAAAGAAACATCAGATATCATTCATTGTGTCTTTATCATGTGGAGTCTTGACAATGGCATCATGAGAATGATAGATGTCATCAGACGATAAATCTTGAGGTATTCCTTGCAGTGACTAAAGTCTGTGTGGACAACCTTAGAAATAGATCTACCTGGGGATTTAATAAACTGTGTAGACTTAGCATGAAGCCTACATGGAGTTTACATATTAGCACAATGAGGAACAGTGCTAATTACATATCCATGCCACGCATAGTGCTTACATAAATACAAACAGGGCTTCTTTGCTAGCAACAATGTTGCCAGCCAGGAAACTATGTAAAGCAGCATGAACACCTGAAAACATCCAAACCCATTTACCTACCGGCAAACTAGTTCTGTGGGATTGAGCGGAGAGCCACATTGACTACCAGGGTTAAATATAAGGCAATGTATAAAGTTTTAACACATCATATGGAGGTGTAGTCAGTTCAGAGCACTTTCAAACTTATTTTAGGCATACAGAATAAATGTTTTATTAGTGATCAGAAAGGGTTCATATAAATACTTATTCAGGGGAAGTGTGTGTATTGAAAAGGGCCACACACAAATTGTTAGAATGAACACAGGGGGGAAAGAACAGGTGAAACATGGTAATATACCAGCAGTTGAGGGCTTGGCAATGTACATACACCACAAAGACAAGACAGTTGTAGCATGAACCATAATCACATATCTACATGATACAGTATACACTGCTGTTTACATGCCCTGTGTGGGTATAGTCATGTCATCATGCAATTATTGTATATATATGACTGTCATACAAGCTGACATATCAATGGAGAAGATTTTTTTTGCAATATAACCATCCTGACATGATTAATGGAGAGGACATTTATCAAAGATGGTATATACAATAGGAGGTAGGTGCATATTATGAAGAGGAGCAAAATCAGTTGTCAGAATATGAATGTAATGTCAGCATAAGTTGCAGCCAAGCGGGACACATAGCAACAGGCTCATGGACAACAGTAGACAGAAGCATGCACACTAATGGGCAATATCAAAATAATACCACTATTAATCTGTGTCTTTGACATAAAATATGCAATTGCAAGTTATTATACATGGTTCTGCAAGAACACACTTGTACAGCTGTCAAGATTTGCCAGTAATCTATAAGAGGAATAAACCACACCTTCCTCAAAAATTAACATCTTTTGGAGGTGTTAAGAGGGACACGGTTATATTTGTAGTTTAAATCACAAGCAATGCTGGCTAGTTGACAGGTTTTCATGACATACAGATGCCACAATCTGCACTCTCACAAATGTAACCCATGTCATCAATGTTGTGAATCAGCTATGTATTTCCTGTGTGCATTACAGGAACACATATCACACATGCATCTTCTATAATATCTCGAAGGGGGTTCTGCCCTGACAACTCCTAATAGTTATGCATCAAAAAAGAATACTTAGTTATAGCCAATAAGATGTGCAGGATCTCACTGTGGCAAAAGTGATACAATTGAGTAACTCATTCCTGGAAGATGTGTTGGGAGATTCATGCCAAAGGGTGCATTGTACTCAATTATTGGTGTGATGAGGGCTAAAAACAATGGGACTATAATGCCCTATGATGTAGATGTCCTGCACATACTCAGGACTTGTGCTACATACAAGGGAATAGTAACTACTGTAGGCACATGCTGGTAGATGTTCTGCATACCATCTACCTGAATACACAGGTCAGTTACCACTCTGCTCATAAGGGTGTGCTACAATATAATGTAATTAGCTTGTGTATTTGCTTTCATAAAGGAACTACTCCACCCATTATTTTTGTTCATCTATTGTGTCTTCACAGCTCTGGAAACAATCCTTTGTGCATGTTAATACTGCATTATACCAACACAAATCTTGGATTCAGTTATTAACCACACTTTGAAGTCCTCCACAAAGATGGTTAGACAAAGAATATGTAAGTTAGTCTTGATTTCTGTGACTTAAATACTGAATAGGAAAGGGCATAGTACAGAATCCTAAGGTACAGACCTGGTCACTGGAATCCAGACAGAGGTGACTTCACACATTTCAATATTATCTGTCGTGTATATGATCCAGTTGTCTACCCACGTGGTGACATAGGTGCTCATGCTCACTTAAGACAGGTTTTTCTGTAATATCTGAGTTTGAATAAATTCCTTGGCCAGGTCAAGTAATGCAGGATGATAGCGTTTTCCTCATGCATGCTCTTGGTGACCTTCTTGAAGGCAACAAACAGATGTAACAAGTCAAACTTTGGTCTAGTACACAGCTTGTTAGTCTACCTCACAGATGAGGAGAGTCAGAAGTACATGTCTATAACTCCATTCATCAAGTGATGTTTCCCCCAATTCAGACAGATGCATGTTGGTGTACACCCTTCTAGGAGAACACAGGTTGCCTGGAGCATGTGTTGATAAAACTGTGTCTTCTAGGTCAGGTTTAATGCATGCTATAGGTAGCCTGTGATGTTGTTAGGGCCCATTGATTCTATGTTATTAGCCCTTGAGAGTGCACAGATGAAATACCCTCCTGAGAATAAGAACTAAGTAATGTTTGCATGCCTTCACAGTTATGAGATCATCAGCTGCTTAGGGGAGTTGAGGGGGACTAACTCTTATGAAGTCAAAGTTCACTACCCGAAATGTACCATTCAATTAGTAACCCTATAAAGTTAAACAGTTAAGTGCCCAACTTTGTATTGGATAGAAAAGCTGTAACGGCTTTGCATGACCCTTAAATATAGCAACAACTACAACCTGGAGCGTAGTGGATTCTCCAAGCAGGGTAAAGGATGATGAATCTAGGAGTTGGTTTAGTTATGTATATTAGTTCTACAACCTCACATGAGCTTAAAAGGTTAATCAAAAGAGTTTCTGTTGGTTACATCTCTATTTTGCTAACACAATTCCTATTCCTAGCTTATTCTGTAACCCTTCCCCTTAAAGCTCTTTCAAATAAGAAGGGTGGGTGGATAGCCACAGGGTCAGGTTTGAAAGAGTCTGGTGCTACAGTATTAGGAGTTGATTCTATTTTATCTATAAATGTTTCCAGATCCTTCAGCAAAACAATATTTCAAAACAAATGGCATTATCTAAGCCAGTGGGCTCCAACCGTTTTTGCACCAAGGACCAGTATCAATGTAAGACAATTTTCCATGGACCGGTCATCTCGCAGCACCCATAATAAAGTAGATATTTATTTATTTATTTATTTGACATTTGTTTAACGAGGAGGCCAGATCCGGGGAGAAAAGCTCCAAAGTACAATAAAAAGACAATTGGTAATAATTACCAAAACAAAGTATACATTCTGCTTAACAGCATAACATTGATCTACTATGGTTGAGAGGTAAGAAAATTTGATGGCAACTTTACTGATTTTATGTTTATAAGAGCAATATTTAAAATCTGTCCCTGTTATTTGGCTCTGTCCATCATACCTCTCAACTGTACAGATTTTCACAGAATGTCAATATTTTTGCCTCATATTTTTGGTCTTTTTCTCATAAAATTATTGTTTTCTGGAAAATCACTGGCAGATCACTGAGGCTGAAGTCAGAAAATAATGACAGTTGAGTTTCATATTTTATACGCTTCAGAAAATTCACGCTAATGCAAAACCTGTATTTCTGTCAACTTTCAAAGTTTGTAAGAGCAGTACTTAAAAGAGTCCCTATTTTGGCCTTTTGTCACCCTCCCCCATTATTTTTGGTTTTGTTCAGACTTTTTGATCTAAGTAAGAGGCTGAGAGGTATTCATACCTCTCGACTGTACAGATTTTCGCAGAATGTCCAAATTTTTCCCTCTGAGTTTTGGTCTGATCCTCATAACCTTTGTGATTTACTGGCAAATCACTGGGATGATCTGAGGACTGAAGTCATTAAGTAATGATAGAAATTTGTATTTCAGACCTCATATCCTTCAGAAAAAATGCATAAGACAAATCCTGTTATTCTAGCAACTTTCTATGGTTATAAGAGCAATATTTAAAATATGTCCCTATTTGTCCCCCCATTCTGTTAGGTTTTGTCCAGATGTTTTGCTCTACTAAGAGGGTGAGAGGTATGGTGTGTGTGTGTGTGTGTGTGTGTGTGTGTGTGTGTGTGTGTGTGTGTGTGTGTGTCTGTGTGCGTATGTGTGACTAAGAGAGAGGGGGAGAGAGAGAGAGAGAGAGAAGAGTGAGAGTGATCGATGGAGGCAGCAGCAATGAGGTTTGTGTACCTTTTGTCCATAACACAAACCCACACAGATGCGCACACACACACACACACACACACACACACACACACACACACACACACACACACACACACACACACACACACACACAGTCTCTTTTGCATTCATGCATGCATTCACTCACATGCATTGCTCTCACTCTCCCAATCTCACACGCACACAGTCACTTCCTCATTCATACCTGCATTCATTCACACATCGCACTGTCTGTCACACCCACATGCCACACAGCCACTTGCGCTTTCATTCATACATCGCTCTCACTGTTTGCCACACCCACATGCCGCACACCCACTTACACATTCATTCATACATTGCTCTCACTGTCTGTCACACCCACATGCCATACACCCACTTACTCATTCATTCATACATCACTCTCACTTTCCCGATCTCACACACATGCACACACACATACACACACACACACACACACACACACACACACACACACACACACACACACACATTCTTTTGCTTTCATGCACACATTCACTCACACACACAGACACATAAACACACTCATACAGGCATTCATTTACCTGATGGCCCAGTACCAAGTTCTCCATGGCCTGGTACCGGTCCATGGCCCAGTGGTTGGGGACATCTGATCTAGGGTACAGTTTAATTCTTGGAGATGTGGATGATTGATTCATGGAATGTGAGAGGATTGCAACATAAAAACAAGAAAAAATTGTTGATGCACCTAATTTTCAAATCAGATGGAAATATGTTTTTACAAGAAACTCACATGTTCAAAGATGAATGGAAGGGGGGACATGCACAGAAAATGGATAAAATCTATCATTGCAGCAGGGGACAGCTCCAATTCTAAAGGGGTGGCTACTATAATTAAAAAATCATTTCAGGAATCAATCATAGAGTGTTTGATGTTAACGGTAGATGGTGTTTTTTCACAGCCCCAAGCCCATTAAATGATAAACCAACCCTGTTCTTCAGAATTTATGGTCCATGCCTAAGACAACAAGATTTTATCCTTGAAATATATAACATATTATGTAAGTTCCCTGATCATTATTACATACTGGGGGATTGGAATGCGATTATTGACTCAGGGCTAGATCGTTCTACCAACCACAACTCAAAAATCCTCCAAGCGTCGACTGCTATTGCTGAACTTATGGCTGACATGCCTAATTGATGCTATCTCATTTAGTGACAACCTTCAAAAAAGCAATCTCTTTACATATTACTCTAAATGCCACAATACCTGGTCAAGATTAGACTGTTTCTCATATCTGAAGCCCTAATAGAAGGGGATATAAAATATCCGTCAGAACCTAGATATTTATCAGATCACTCAAAGATTACATTGAAGCTAAATATCCCTCGCAAACCAATAAGATGGATCAACAGGGGTAACTGGTCTTTGAACAATAATTTGCTATTAAAATCAGAGGTGGTTCATGAGATATTAGACATATTAACAGAAGCAATAGATGACCTAGAGACCTCCAATATTCCATATGATATCCAATGGGCTGCACGTAAAACAAAACTGAGGGGAGAACTCATGCAGAAAGCTGCTTACTTTAAGAAAATGGCAATAGAAAAGGAAAATACGTTGGTGGCTGAACTTAAAGAGCCAGAAAAAAATTACAAGCTGAACAAAAATCCTGATATTGAGAAATCAACTATCACTACACAAAAACAATTATTTGATCTCCACCAACATAATTACTCTTTACATGAGCTAAGGTCCATAGCTAAATACTCTGAATGGGTGCAAATTCCATCTAAAGCCTTAGTGAGAATAATTGAAAACAAACAGGAAACTTCCAGGATATCCTTACTTTAATACCAGGATAAGATATACAAATCAGATATACAAATAATAGAAATATTTCAACAAATATATTCAGGGATCTATGGAATGGATGCCCAATATACTCCTGATGCAGAATTTGAAGGATTTTTTTAGGAAAACTCACATTTCCCAAACTAAACAAAAATCAAGTTGAATTTCTGAAGGCCCCCACTTAAACAGCAAGAAATAATTGATGTCATAGAACAGTTAAAATTAGGCAAAGCCCCAGGTCTAGATGGCTATACATCAGAGTTTTACAAAATTGTCAACCAAAACCTTTATCTTATTCTTTTAAAAGTATATAACTACATTAAACGAAATGGTATAACTGATCACTAACTGAATAATTCTAAAACAATTTATCCCTAAAAATAACCTCGACAAATCCAATTCCCATAATTATAGACCAATATCCTTAATCAACGTGGATATCAAAATTCTATCCTCAATTTTAGCTGAGAGAATTAAAAACGTTATGCCCTTTATAATATTCCCTGAACAATCGGGATTCATGGGAAATAGGCTTACCTAGGATAATATCCTGACCTTAGACTCTATGATTCACCTCATGAGAAATGAAAGAAACCCAAGATATGCACTAGTTCTAGATGCCTGTAAAGCATTTGACGGGGTCAACTGGACCTTCCTATTTGGAGCTTTATCGCAGTTCAACATCCCCAAAGAATTCATTAAGCTAATCAAAACACTATATAACAAATCTTATACATACCATTACATAAACAAAACATTATCAAAGCCTTTTTAGCTATCCAATGGAACAAGGCAGGACTGTCCTCTTTCCCCCTACCTGTTTAATTTATATATTGAGCCCTTATTTCTTTACATCTCGCAAGCTGCTTTCCACTCTATCCCCAGATATTTGAATACTAAAATAACTAGATCTGCCTTTGCAGATGATTTAAATGTCTATTTCGAACACCCTAGTACAGATTTAAAGAAGTTAGTTAACTTGATGAATTTTTAAGAGTTTTGAATTACAAAGTCAACCAGAACAAATCACTTATCTATCCTATCAATCCTTTAAACCATAAAGAATATTTCCTATAAGACCCTTACTTCAAACTCTCCTATTCTTTCAAATATCTGGGGATACAGTATGAACAATAATAACTCATACATGTATCAGAATAACCTTCTGAAAGCATGGACAAATATCACACAAGACCTCCATAGATGGCAGCAGCTGAAGCTCTCCACACTATTTAAAGCAGCAATTATCAGGATGAATATCCTACCTAAACTGTTATATCATTTCAATGCCTCAAACTTGACTATTCCAAATAACTTCTTCCAGAGAGCCAACAGAGATTTGGCCAGATTTATATGGTTCCCCAAATCAGTCAGAATAAGTTATCCTATATTAACCTACCCCAAAGAAAAAGGGGGATTGAGTCTACCAGACTTTCAACTTTATTACTGGATCATTTGTGCAAATAGAATTATCCTATTCTCAAAGTTCTGCCCAAAGAATGACACCTGGTCCCCTTCATGGGTAGGAATATGGCACAGACATCTAATTAATAATAACGTTAATCCCAAAGCTCTTCCACTCTTGACCTCAATCAATCTGAGGAATTTTAGTAGAAACAATATCCTGAAGCAGAGAGTTAAAACTTTCCAAGACTTAACCAAAACCATTAAATTGGACAAGGTCCTCCTCTTCCTCCAACCTATACATATGAACCCCAACATCAGACTTAACAATAAACCATTAAACCTGTCAGATGATCCTCTAATCAAGGAATGTATGGTGTGAGATATTTATAAACACAAAGGAAAAATGCTGCAAGAGTTGAAAATTGCATTAAATTTGAGTTATAAATACACTATTATATTACGCCAGATCAGAGAGCTTATACTAACACTAGTTATTGAAACACCTACTATTGAAAAAGATATAACTCATCTAGCAGATATCATTGAAAGCTTGGCTAACAAGAAAAGTATGTTATCTAATACTTATAAACTTGTTAATGCCATCATCTATCAATCTGCCCTGTTATTTTCTGACTATTGGGATCAGCAGGTGAGTGAACTTACTGAAGAGCAGAAGCTTAATGTAATTGGTGCCACTATAAAGCTATCCCCTTTCAAAAAGCTGGTCTATACACAATTAATGATCAATAACAATATATATTCTACTCCCTCCATCTTAAAAAAGTTCAATTCTAAAGATTTCCCATCGTGCCCATGCTGCCCCCAACCCGACCTCCTACATATCTTATGGTTTGTAAACACACCCACAAGCTTTGGACCTCTCTAAAGGTGCGTTTAGAGAAAATGGGCTATCAGAAATCAGCCTTATCTTGGGAACTAGCAGTTCTGCATATTACAGACCTCAGGCTTTCCAAACTAAAGTACCATGTCCTAATCTCTCTTTGTCTACTAATCAAGTTATATATAAACAAAAATTGGTTAGATCGCACCAAACTTTCTTGGATTGGATTCAGGAATATGGCAACTAAATACATAACCTCTCAAAAGCTCATCATAAGAAATCTAAATAAACAAATGTACGTCAAAAATGTTTGGAAACTCATCTTTGAACACATCCTTGAGAATTAGTAAGAGGTCAGAAATGACATACAATTGTCCTAGGCTTAGTAGTCAGCTTGACTCAAGTGACCATCCCCTGTTGCTAGCGCCATTCTCCATTGTCCAGGGCCATGCACATCCTTAATTTGAACAGAGGATAAGGTTCTTTTTATGCTTGTTTGGCACCTTTCTCTTAATTCAGTAGCACTGTTTTGTAAATATTGTTAATAACGCATATAGTTGTTATCTGTAGGATTGAAGTGTTATACAAATTTTGGGAACTATACCCATATTGTTATTGATTTTATACATCAGATTATTCATTGTCTGTTCCTGTTGTACAAGATAATAAAATACTATTGAAAAAAAAGATGGCCAAAGGCGACAGTGGGGTGAAGTGTGAGACAAGCTGTCAGCTAGTAGATTGCCTATTTCCTCTAGTAGAGTATGTCTGGTGACATCCACAAACAGCTCTGTGCCAAGTAGTATATTCCCCTGAACATTTCACACTTATTGAAATAACTGATTTGTGAAAAGACCTCAGAATACAACCTTATATCACATTAAACACATTGGGACTGCTCACACAGTCATACAACTGTACTAATGTCACATAATTACATCAATTGTGCAACATATGTTTATATGTGTTTCATGTGAAAGCTGTGTTTTAGTGGACTGATGCCATATCAGGACACATTACAGATCTGTTGTGTTTGGCTCATGCAGAACATTTCCTGACACAAATGCTAATAGTCATACAATGGTGCTGCTGACCACCTCAATAATCCTTGGGAATAGCAACAGAACTGCACTTACAATGAATTCCACAAGATTGCAATTGAATCAAGCCATATGATATTGTTATATATGTCACTGCATTACATGTAGATGAAACAAGACTTATCTGCCCATGTAATCAGTATGACTTTATACTGATGTATGTCACAGAGCATTTAATGATGGTATGTAGACACATGCAAACATATGCCATAATGTAAGTGTCACTATGATGGTGGAATGAAAGCTTTCTAGAATGTTGATCTGCTCCATTACAACAGCACATGTCCTAATAAGCCAACAATATACATAAAAGTGTATCATAGCATGTCAACAGTGCTCAAGAGGCATATTACTACAGATGTTATAGAAGGTGCATGTAATGAAACGGCAGCAACAGCCATCAATACATTAGCTCACATCACAGATTGCAATACCTTCTTGTAGCCATACTGTACTTCCATATCTCATCATAGCCCATGTCTGTGACAGCAACATTGACATGTCAAATTTTCATAGGGTCATAGGCCATTAGTAGGCTAATGGCCAACATCATATAAATCCTAGCCATTATTATAACATTTAAAACAAAATCCCTATATCTATATGGTGGAAGATAGTAAGATTATTGCATGCATGTGTGTATTTGTTGGATTGAATTACATACTGCCACAGTCCATATGGGACATGTGCACCACACCATAACAGAATTAGCAATCACACATGCAGTGGCCTGGAGATGATTTGCAGAGGCTCATGGAAGGATACTGCTTCACAATGTGTATATGCATATCTGACATAAGGATATCCTGCACTCCTCTGCAGGAAGAATGCTTTTTGGCCATAGGACAAAGGAAGATGGTGGATGCATGAGGCTACATTAAGTGTTCTCCTAAGTGGTAATGAAATGAAGAGTGATTCCAAAGATCATACAATAACCATAATGTACTACCACCCACCAACCACACGCACACACACACACACACACACACACACACACACACACACACACACACACACACACACATACACACACACAACCAGTTGACAGCAATGACATTAGGACCCCTACCTAACTACGTTTACTAGCTAAAGAACCCACGACTTAATGCAAGCACCATGACACAAGAGCGACTTTTACAATGCTGCAGGACACTTTATAGTGGACGGCATCATCATTGCATGTTTGGAAAAGATATATGCAGTCCTGTATAGACATGTATGACTGTATCCTACATGACTGTATTGCTGATTACACATACATACCAGTTGACTGCACTACTTAATGGATGCACCATGACACAAGTCTGACTTTTACAATGCTGCAGGACAAATTATAGTGGACAACATCATCATTGCATGTTTAAGTAATGATGTTGGGAGACTTGTATGAAATAGATTAGTAGCCATATAAGACTATCAAGATATTACTTCTGCGTGGGACCAGTTTGATGATAGTAGGATACAGACTGATGTTATTCTGACTATTCACATGCATTTAAGCATACGTAGAGACACATACATAATGTGGCTGCTGTCCTAATTTAACACACATGTAAGTATTTTGTTCCCATCTGCAAAACACAGTATTTGATGATTACAACACTCCTGAATTATGTATTTGCCTTTGCCATAGTGGCCTTTATAGATGATGCTATCTTCATTATATGAAGTGGTAAACATATCCTGTTATGAAAGAGGTGTACAACATGTGGATGTACTGTTTCCTGTTGTGTTTACAATGTGCAGATACACTTTAAGAGGCAACTTGTCAAACTAGATACAAAGACCTGTCAGGAATGCATGTCACATAAAAGAGAAATAAGCAGCTGTTTCCCAGTATGTTGTATACATCACATACTTAAATTGTCACATACAGACACACACACAATTTGTGTGATCCTATTTGTTCATATTTGTGAAGAATTGCTGTCCACATTAATACATGTACAAGACAATCTGAATGTCTATTCTCATTATAAAGGTGTACATGGTATGCAAAAATACAGTTTCGCTATTTATTTCAGTGGTGTAGTTGACTTTTGGGAAATAGTACTGCCATACCAAGTTTCAAGTGCATGGGTGTAGATAACACATGACTTCTTAGTGTAAATATGTGTTAAGTTAGTAAAATGTGCTTTCCCTTTGGTTGTGGTTTTACATGGATTATAATGTGATGAAGAATAACTGGGCACGAAACATAAGTACTATATGCTAATAAGCACTTTCCATAGTGCACTGATGAGTAGTTGGTTTGCATGATCGATGGTAAAGTGTTTGCACATGTGAGATGCACATTTAAGGACTCCTACTTGAACTTAAGAATTACTTATCCATACTGACTATGGCAGACACAGCTAACAGTTACTGTGGTGTTCAGAACTAGTGCATATCAGAAATGGAGTGCCATACATTGTAAAACCTTAAATTAGTATTTATAGGGCTTTCCCCATCTGTGCATAGTTAAACGATGAAAAACACGGGTCCCTGCTTCTTTTAGAAAATTGTAAGAGTTTTATTGTTTTCCTTTCCTCAGTGCAAACATCTAAGTAGAGAGACACGGCAGTCAGCACTTTGGACAGCACTGACTGGAAGAAAAACATCTGCTGCTGTACTAACTCTGTGGCAGCAGGTAGAATAGCAGTAAGCGCTTATATTGAGCAAAGATGATACGGGTTAGAATCCAGCTCTGTCAAATTGTTTACATATGTATTCATGATGTAATTAAATAATTACGTATGATAATTATTGGAAATGTGAAAGGGAATGACTACAGTGAAGTACTGCATAAACAAAACAGTACTCAAGTGATTTATGTAAACAGGACACATATGGAGCTATATATTTATACAGTCATCAGTCTAAATAATAATTTTATATGACATTTTTAATATGAGTGCCTTTATTCTACTTTTACTGGGTGTTTCCTTAGCACATTGGGTTTAAGCTGCATGGTGCAGAAGTAACAGCATTGTGCCATAGGACATGAAGAGCCATTCACTGTCGCTCGCCATTGGTGCGTGATGACAAACTTCATGCAAACGCAGTGGACAAGAACTGAAGGGCTTCATTGGGATTTATTATTTATGTGTGTTGTGTGTAATTCTATATTTTGACCAGATTAAAGGTGTGAAAATGGGGTATATAGGAAAGAGTTAAAATGAGGGGTAAGCAGTGGGAAAAGAACAAATGGAAAGCAATATAGGAATGTGCATAAGAGAATGAGGAAAGAACCATATCTATCTACTTATTCAAAGGTGTAAAATGAACATGTATAGGGTATTCGATGAGCTTAGACTGCCACCTCAACAAAGATGAGTGACAACAATGCAATAATGTTGTATAGTCATTTGGACCAAATCTAGTGTGCTGAGAAGACAAATGTGAGAAATGAAAAGCTATGCATGTGACAATATCTTTTTTTTTTTTGGGGACAGGTGCCCATTTTTGAATTTTATTTCAGTAAGACAGGAATGTTGGAAAAGGGATGCAGGTATTCCAAGGTCAGGTAAGTGGGATAGATGGAAAAGCAGCTACAGTCAGACAGGACAAACAAGACAAGAGACTGGGATGGTGAGGTACACAACAGGTTGGGGGACACCATGACTGGGGATAGGGAGGGGGTATCAGATGCCCACACCCATCAAACTTGGGGACAGTGAAAATCTAGTACTTACTGTTAGAACTGTCATCACTGTCTCCTTCCTCAGCTTGTTGTTGAACTGATTGACATTTTATTTTGCCCAGCATTCCTGAAAAAATCTTTTCCTTCCAGCTTTGGTATGCACCAATGATGCTTTCTATGACCTCACTCAGCCTGCCTGGTATCTCCTGGAAGGTGACAAAATTACCACCTCTGCCTATACTCTCAGAGGGTACCACATTAACCAGCTGCCAGGGTAGTATTACCGGATGTGAAGGGCCCAGGTAATGCAGAGGCTGCAGAGGCAGTACTGCCAGGCTGGGTCCCAGATATGCTGGACATTGGTTTAGCAGCCATTTGAGGGGGCAGGCTGAGCCACACTGGTTGGCCTACCTCCTTGTGCTGTAAATCATTCTGTCAGTTGTCAGAAATGGATGACATTGGAACATTGTGATCACACATATAAAAATAAAAAAGAGAGATAAATGAGTGGGGCAAGAGCAAAAAAGATGATAATTAGTACCATCATCTGTGGCATACATTAAATTAGTACAATATAAATAAAAATAATTTTGCTTTCACGTTAAGTATAATTTTTAACAACTAAAAACAATGACAGATTGTAATCCTTACAATATGCATATATTGCACATGTGCTTGATTGACCAATACAGATTACATTAACAGCATGGCATGTATGCCAATTGTGTTGAAACTATTATGTTATATATTTTAATTATTTTATTATATATTTATTACCTGTTGTATTTGAACCCACGACATCTAAATACACTATTACAATTGACTCCTACAGTTGGCTTAAGCTACATACTGAAGCATGCATGAATGAGTTTTACAGGTAAGATATGCATTCTTAGTTTGCTAATAGGTTCATAGGTTCATAGGTAGGTACTAGGCTATCAGCCCAAGGGCCTAAGTAAGCCTAGCCAACAAGGTTCCCTGGCTTACGCCACCCAGGAAAGTTAATTTCCCATGCCCCTGTTAAGCAGAGCCACAGAAGTGATCCTGGGGGTGTATTTCCTATTTCCCATCCACTCATCAAGATTTTTCTTGAAGAGTGCTAATGAGGATAGCAATGCTTTCAAGAGCAATACTTTAGATAAATTCATATTCTTTTATGCTGCATGCATACCCCTTGCTTCTCTTAGTCTTTCCAAATGCTCAGCTTGGGTATCTCTGTTTGCTGCTATTTCCTGGATGGCTATAAAAGAAAAGTGGAGGAGAAAAAGAAGAGCAGTACATATACCAGTCTTGGCTATATCCAGCTTTCTATCTAATTTAAAGTATCTTTATCTGTATACATACACAACTGTGGGATGTCAGCAGTCCTAAATTAATCCGGCCACTGGTCGAGTTGTTCTTGCTTGCATGTTTTCACTTTACAAGAAGTCCAGTGAATATTCTGGACTCCTCTACACCCCATTTTGGATCCCTAAATTGGGCACCTTCTCTTCTACATCCTGCCATGTCCATACAGGTCAAACAGCAACAGTTAGAGTGTTTTACCACCAAGTTGAGATATGTGTTTTATTCTAGTGCACAGATGTGAACAACCATGTCAACTGCACTGAGCAATGTTAAAAGGAGAGCAATGGAGACAGATGGAGAAGAAGGCAGCATATGAAATAGGAAGGATAATGTGACAGTTGCTAGTAGCTTATGGGATGATTGCTGCTGTACCTGTTAGTTGCTTTAACTTTCCAGACATGTATTGGGGGTATAAATTTTATGACCTGATACATTTTTTGTGTCTTTACACACTGATAAAGGTAATTTGTACAATATGGGATATAAATCTCTGTAAAACAGACAAAATATATTCGTCCACATAGGCGTTTTTCATCCTTGCCACAGAAGAAGTGATTGTCAGACATTCTCACTAATTGTATGTACACATGACCGAGTGAGGTGTTAATCATGTATGTGTGTGACCTGAAAAAGTCTTGGTTTATACATTCATGTATGTATGACTATCATTAAAGTATGAAGTCCATCCAAGGCCACAATAGACAATTATAATTTCAGGCACATAATTTTCAGTATGTCCTCAGTCACACATATAATTCATATGAGCTCCAGTGCTATACATAGTAATGTTGTTTATAATTATGTTTATGTTGCTCTTTACTTTTTAAAAAATGAATGCAATTTTAAAAGTGAGTGGACAAGCATTATTAAAATTGGGAGTGTGCTAGATTAGACCCCTGGCTTGCCTGTGTTGCAAGCATTAACTTATACCAGTTGCCACAGAGAAGGATAGGCTACAAGTCTATTTTTGCAGTCATTACTGTGCAGAGTGTTCATTGCAACTGAGACCTTGTTTGTCATACCTGCTCATTAGTTATACATATACATTAAAGATTTGAGTGTTTAACCATGTATGTGTGTGTGTGACATGAAAGTGTGGAAAATAAATGTTTAATTGTAGAACCATAATGCTACCGACACACACAGTTAAACATTTAATATATATCTGATATCCTGTGTATGCTCAATGCACCTGCTAAAGATCATTATTTCTATGTGTAATTATTTTTCTAATGTTAATTTTTATGTAAAGTAAACTAAAACAGCAGTAATACGACTTTGGAATTTGCTGTATTAGACCCCAGGATCACCTGTATTGTAGCCCTTAACTTACACCTGCTGCCACAGGAACAGCTAGACAGCAGCTTTATGTTTACACATTCATTACTATGGATGTGTGCTGACCACCAGGCAATGCCACTTAGCATGTTTGCATGGCAAGCATATGATAGAATGTATCCATTTTGAAATTTACAAGTGTCTCCTTGTTGACTGCAGGTGTTCTGGACCTGCATGTGTGTAGACTGCTGCACAACACTGCCTTAGCAGGTTTGGTGATGATAAGCATACGATGAGACAATGTATCCTTTTTGAAATTGACAAGTGTCTGCTTATTGTCTACAGGAGATCTGGACCTGGAGGTGTTGTGGATGCTTGTTGAATGTTATGCAGTGGTGCTTCGGGGCATTGCATGATGGAAAGCAAAAGATGTAACAATATATCCTTTTTGAAACTGACAATGCGCAAACGAGATTAGCAAAGCTGAACATGCATTATTATTGTAAAAAGTGTTTATTACTTTTCCTCACTAAAATATAGATGTGAGACTTGAACCTTGATCTACATATACGATGTGCTCTGTATTCATAAGATGTGCTACACAGATGCTTAATTTACAGCCTTAATTTATGCTGTCTTTATCATATAAGTGAGCTTTACCAATTTTAATTTATTTTGCCATTTAATCGTATTTGCGCTAAGCCATGCATCATGCAAATATTATTTAAAAACAATTAAAAAAGGAAACATAAACAGCATTGAAAACTACATTTTAGTACACAACTGATATAATTCTTCACAACTCTGGATTTGAACTGTTAGACTACTGAACCTACAAAACACAGTAAGGGTTGGTGTCTTATCTGTCCTTGCCACAGAAACAGTTTTGCAGCATGAATTAAAATCATTATGCATCTAAGCAAGTTCCATTTCCACCACAGTATTACGAAGACATACAACACTTGTATACCCTCAGTTGTTTGTACATGTGTTAATTACATATTTAGTGCAATGATTGATCACACAACCATTTATGACTATTGTTTACAGAAATGCAGCCCTGTCTTCTCTTTGTACTGTGTTCATTCTTCTCTTATCTGTGCTGAACTCTCAGACATTTTGCATCATTGTCCTGAAAATATATAAGAATACTATACTACATGACATTAATATACAATTTTCAACAAAGGCATGACAGTTCGGTTATTAGTGAACAAAAACCAAGAAATGTGTGCTGTTCACATGCATTTAAAAGCTGGGTAATTTTACTTCAACACTGTGTAAGTGTGTCCGGGGTGACACAATTACTGCAGGTAAAACCGTTTGAATTGTTGTTATTTCCTTCACCCTACCAGTAATCATTCACAGCTGCAATCCATTAGCAACTAACACTGAGGTATTCCCTAAACTACGTTTACACCTGCTACACAAAGTCAAAAGTTTGACATTCAGCAAATTTAATGAGTTAATACCTCCTTTGCCTCTTTACTGTGCTGAGAGGTCTGAAGCTACACTATAAAAAGGTAATTGTGTAGATAGAGAACTTGAAGAGTTGTATATGTGAACACTGAATATTTTTTTATTAATTTGGATTTAGCTACACAAAAGCCTTCTGATCTTGCTAAGGTATGATAGTATTTTTCAAGTGCATGCTAGATTTGTTATGTATTTATTTATTTAAATATTTGTCTTTGTTTAATGGGAAAGTCTATCTGGGTGAAAACAATTTTCAGTGGAGACTGGAGGAGAAAAGCTCCATTTGCATTATACTAAGTTCCAGTCAAACATAGAGTAGTTACATTTCTATTTACATTTGTATACATTAACATGTTACAAGGAACATATTATATATATATATATATATATATATATATATATATATACATTAGAAAATGGACTTTTTATCTCAATGCACTTCTTATAAGTTCACTGTTGGCATAGGCATTTTTGTCAGGCATTTTACTTTCTCAGATAGACAACCTTCTTAACTTTCATCACAACTGTTATTGTTACAGCTGGTCATCTTACACTCTTGTATGTTATTTCAGTGAAATGCAGTCTCCTATATTGTCAATGACACAGGGGGAGTTAGGCTTCTAAGATGGCCCATAGGCACCTCTAGGGGAGTGCTGGGCACAGGGAGAGATGAACGGCAATCATATAAAATTGACTTTTCTACTGGAAATGTGTATACATTTATTTAAATTTTTTTGGAAAGCATTTATAACAATTGACTAATGTGCTATTCCTTGCTTGGTACAAACTGTCATTTTTCTGTTTTATTGCAGGTGAGAGAGCCAAATGTAATTTGTGTGTTGCCACAACAAAAGTTGTTTTTCCAGTGGTTTGTTCTTGAAATTGCATAGTCAGCCAGTTCATTCTGTGTTAAACAATATATTATCCCATTGCTATTCCTTATTTTGGATCAAAACATTGGTTTGTGTGTGAGAGTGATATGGTACAACCACATAACCTTAAGTTGTAATACCTGAACAGTGTATCTGCAGTGGTTAATACTGAAAAAATATGTGTATATAAGCAGGAATTTAGTTATGTGGTATTTATGTGTTGCATCCTTCTCTGTTTTATGTCACCTAGGAATATGGCACCCAAGTGTACAAATGCATGTAAACCCCCATTTTAGTGACTTTGAGAATGAAATAACTGCGTAAGCATTTAGGTACCACTGTCCTTTTTGCTTGAGAGAGGACGTGGGGATATGTCTGACAGAACTGAGATTTGGAACTAGATAGTCAATGACGTAAATGCATTGGGGGGTGCATCAGGACTTATGATCAGGTGCATCATAGAGTCACTGATATGATTTCATCAGCCTGGAGAAGAGCAGCTGCAGTTGCCCATGGAAAGCCAGCTATGAAGGGGGGGCTGCTACAGATCCACCACTGACACCAAATGAAGAGTTCCTGTCCACTGGCAGAGATCCACAGAGCTCAGAAAAAAGGTGCACAACAGCATGTCATTGATGTTGTTGTTGATGTTTCTGGGAGGACAAGTATATATCAAGAGCAGCTTCCAGGTAAGCTTACATGTGTCAGTTTATAACATTTTCTTGTATAGTAAAGTACTGAAAACAATAATTCTTATTTTTTTAGATGAACATACTGATAAATTGATACAGTCAACAATACATTTTTAAGTAGAAAGTAAAAACTCCCAATGAGCTCCAATTACCTCCAGGAATCAAACGAAAAAACAGTACAATGTCACAAGACAAAAGTCTCTCCAGGAGGCAGGCTGCAGAAACTCCAAAACAGCATATAATGTAGTCTACAGTAACCAGATCTCAATGCCAATGTCACAAAGATGAAACAGGAACAACTCCAATCTGATAAAACACAGTACTGCTTTATTTGGACTACACAAGCGCTTTCACTACTGCTTCTTCAGGTGTACAAAGAAAGTCAAGATAGCACCTGTTTAAATACTTGAGCAAAACACATGATCACTCATCTTAAAGGTAACTCAACAGATAAAAACTTCTCAAAGAAACAGTAAATCATTATTCCATAATACTAAACATATAAACATACAAAAATACATATAATATAAAACAGAAATCATTAAACAAGTAAAAATATATATAAAATGCATAAAAATGTGTATGTACACAAACACTCAATAATCTATTACCTACGTAATTTCCTTTTCTTCAATACTGGTTTCATAGGCATGTTATCATTCAAGCCATGACCAAAAGTAGCCCTCAGTAAAACAATCCACCTGGCTTCAAGCTCCTCCGTTCTTCCCCTAATGTCACTAAATCTATCATTGGGAAGAATTTTAGATATGACCATGTATTTGAAACAATGACTTAAGCCTTTCTCTAAAATATGCTTAGACAGGGCATTAACCCTAGACCCTTTCGCAATGTGGTACGTGTGTTCCCTGATCCTCTCCTTCAACATCCTATCCGTTTTTCCAACATAAAAACTCTGGCACAGGGAGCACACTGCAAGGTATACCACATGTTTGGTATGGCAGGTAGCATTAACCCTTATATCAAATACTATCTTAGTGTCAGGATGTTGAAAATAATTCCTTCCATAATATAAACACACTGATTGCAACTACCACATGGTGTAGTTCCAAAATTCGAATCATTCAGCATGCCACTTCTAGGTGCACACAATCTCCTCTTCAGATTTCTCTTGTTCTTGAAGGTAAAATGTGGTACCTCACCAACTATTTTCTTTAAAGCTGGATCTGTCATCAATGTGTTCCAATGGTCATTAAACACATTGGTATACTTCCTAACATCCCTGGTATAAGGGATGCACATACCTAACTTAGTAGCCCTATTAAACACATTATTTTCTCTTTGCTCTCTACGAGAGAAATAGGGTTTGGCTCTACCAGTCCTCAATTGTTTGACACCAAGTCCACTAGCCTCTATCATACTCTCTTCATAACCTCTTCCCCTCAGATCCTCACTTGTTGTCTTAATCTGTTGTTCAAAGTCACTATCTTTAACATTTAACCTAGATGCTCTGAAAAATTGATTTTGTATGACATTGGTGAAGACATACTTCGGATGCATGCTATCCCTACTGAGTAAACTACTAACATAACACTCCTTCCTATGTAGTTTCGTAGAAATAACTCCCATTGTATCCTTCTCTACAAACACATCTAAAAAACTAATACCCGATTTCGAATATTCCAGTGTGAAATTTAAAAAAGTAGTGGTCCCATTTATATAGTTAACGAAAGCTTTCAACTCACTCTCAGTACCTCCCCACAAAATAAAAAGATCATCAACAAATCTTCTATACAAAATGATATTTTCTTTGTAAGAACTGGAGTGTACATATTCCAACTCCCAAGCTAACATTATCCCATTGGCATAACTATTTGAACAGGAACTGCCCATAGCTACACCATTATTCTGGTGGTATACTTTGCCATCAAACATAAAAACATTATTCCCCAACACAATGTTCAACAAATCCTGTATTAGAGCTATCTCTTCACCCCCATATAAATCACTATCACATAACAACCTACCCACAAAGTCAATGCCTATAGGATTAGGGATGACAGTGAATAATGAAACTACGTCTAGAGTAACTAGAAACACATCTTCCATTCTCATATTACTCTCAGTACATTCAAATAAATCATGCAAAAAGTGTTCTGTATCACATAATAGTGTTTCATACTTCTCAAGTAACGGTTTCAATTTAGCATCTAAATATATCGAGATAGGCTCCGTACACCACCCTCCCCCAGAGACTATGGCTCTCATGGGTGGTCTAACCATACTCTTGTGTAGCTTGGGCAGTCCTTGTATCTGGGGTATAACATAATTCTCCATCAGAAAATACCTTAACAATTCGCTATTCAATAGCCCATACTCCCCCAACAGCGTAAGCTCATTGTTAATAGAGATTGTCATTTTCTTCACTTTCTGTAAGGTAGTAGGTTCATAAAAACTCACATCTGACAACATTTCACACATTAACTCATTATAGGTTTCTTTATCCAAGACCACAATACGGCCCCCTTTATCCTTTATGTTAGGAAGTATACCAATGTGTTTAATGACCATTGGAACATATTGATGACAGATCCAACTTTAAAGGAAATAGTTGGTGAGGTACCACATTTTACCTTCAAGAACAAGAGAAATCTGAAGAGGAGATTGTGTGCACCTAGAAGTGGCATGCTGAATGATTCGATTTTTGGAACTACACCATGTGGTAGTTGCAATCAGTGTGTTTATATTATGGAAGGAATTACTTTTCAACATCCTGACACTAAGAGAGTATTTGATATAAGGGTTAATGCTACCTGCCATACCAAACATGTGGTATACCTTGCAGTGTGCTCCCTGTGCCAGAGTTTTTATGTTGGAAAAACGGATAGGATGTTGAAGGAGAGGATCAGGGAACACACGTACCACATTGAGAAAGGGTCTAGGGTTAATGCCCTGTCTAAGCATGTTTTAGAGAAAGGCTTAAGTCATTGTTTCAAATACATGGTCATATCTAAAATTCTTCCCAATGATAGATTTAGTGACATTAGGGGAAGGACGGAGGAGCTTGAAGCCAGGTGGATTGTTTTACTGAGGGCTACTTTTGGTCATGGCTTGAATGATAACATGCCTATGAAACCAGTATTGAAGAAAAGGAAATTACGTAGGTAATAGATTATTGAGTGTTTGTGTACATACACATTTTTATGCATTTTATATATATTTTTACTTGTTTAATGATTTCTGTTTTATATTATATGTATTTTTGTATTTTTATATGTTTAGTATTATGGAATAATGATTTACTGTTTCTTTGAGAAGTTTTTATCTGTTGAGTTACCTTTAAGATGAGTGATCATGTGTTTTGCTCAAGTATTTAAACAGGTGCTATCTTGACTTTCTTTGTACACCTGAAGAAGCAGTAGTGAAAGCGCTTGTGTGGTCCAAATAAAGCAGTACTGTGTTTTATCAGATTGGAGTTGTTCCTGTTTCATCTTTGTGACGTTGGCATTGAGATCTGGTTACTGTAGACTACATTATATGCTGTTTTGGAGTTTCTGCAGCCTGCCTCCTGGAGAGACTTTTGTCTTGTAACAATCCATTTTTGTTCATTACACATGGGCTTTGGGTGAATCTGTCAGGCAAGTTTCAGCTAAAAGTTTTGTTAATGGACATACAGACTATAATTCTGTCTCCCTGTGTTATTGGAATTATGGTGATTGTGTCCTTACCTTTTGCTTAACTTCTTCCAGGACCATCCTCCCTAGAAAGTGTAGATTCATCTGCAGATGGTAAGCCAAACACTTTTATTTGATTATTGATGCCCATTTGTCAGAAATATGCACTTATCCATATGAGTGAGGTGGATGTCATGAGTGTGTGTATATTGCTGCACCAGTATTAGTTTGTTATCATATATTAAACTGTAGTGTAAGCACTAATTTCTTTCCTGTTTTTGTTGCTTGTTATCACAGATGATCCTGACAGTAGAAGTGTAGGACTCTTACCACCTGATGTCAGAGTATTGGCACACATTTATGATGATAGTGGCCAAACAGAGGAACAGTTGAGGGCTGCAGAGGTTGAATCTGACACTGAGGTTGACATTCATCCATCCCCTGCATTTTCATCAGACACAGCCAGTAGTGCTACCCATACCAATTCCAGTGAGATATTGGATAAGTGGAGGGTGACACACTTGATTGAAGTATTGTGGTTACTGTGGCTTCAATGCCTGGCCATAGCCAAAGTGTGGATGAGGTGCTATGCAGGAGGGCTGTTAGGGGTGCTCGGAGGAGGCCTGCTGTCCACTCTCTACCTGATCCTCGTGTGTCTGTATGTGCCACTTGATGTATGTTTATGGCCATCATGGAAATGCAGGCATGGTCGAATAAGACCTCCAAAGACTATGTTTATGGTTGTAGATGTAGCACAGAGTGACATGTGTGACTACCTCCACCATGTTTCTGATTCAGTGATCAGATGAATGACACAATGAAATGGGCAGTGTTTGTGAAGGAAGGTCTGTCAGAAGTGGGACAGTATCCACATGACTGTAGGTCAGTATCATCACCTTATGTTAGCCATCATGGCCGTGCCTGATCACACTCTTGTAGTGGCACAATTTTCAGTGCTCCATCAGTGATTGAGGTGTCCACAATCACACATGGTAGGCAATGGGGTCATGGCCCTGGGCATACTCCTAAGGAGACCTCATCCAGCAGACATCATTCGCATTCAGGTTGCAGCAGTGCATCTGATTATTGCCATGGATGCACCAGTGCAACTCCTGGTAGAGCAAGTTCTCTTGGTCTGGTGCAATGATGATGAACTGTCACCCCTACCATTCACAGCTCAAACCTGTCCAACATACCAGGATGTAAAGCTAGCACAGAGCTTGGCTGTGTTCTTGCTGATAATTGCATACATGCTTCACCTTGAGTGCCTATACAGACACCACACAACAGTTACATGAGTCAGTCATGAGGCTTACAGTTCATTCAGTCTCGGTGGCCATTAAGTAGTTTATCAAAATTTCTGCTTGTCTGTCTTTCTTACTCACACACACTCAGTACCTTTTGTAAAAGCCTTGGTGCCCCCCCCCCCGCCATACACACACACATAACACCTTGTGTAAATGTGTAAATGATGATAACTGTGCTATATCCTTGATTTTATGCCTTTTGGATTCAGGGATACATAATTATTTTTGTCTAATGCCCAGGGTGCATAGCTGACTGAGTGCTTAGTATGTATATATATATATCTATATATATATATATATATATATATATATATATATATATATATATATATATATATGTGTGTGTGTGTGTGTGTGTGTGTTTGTGAAATTACACTGCTTTCATACAAGTTTTGTAATGCTTGATTCTGTGATGCATGAGGTGTATTACTTGATAGAGAGCACATCTATTGGCATAAGTCAGTGATGTCACACATGGGTGTCATTGCTGTAAAAATCACCCACTTTCTAGTTATTTACATTAGGAAGTAACATAATATAAGGATATCTCTTTTATTACTGTTCTTAACCATTTATTTTCCTCTTCCAGTTTTAACACTTACCTTGGAAGTTCAGCATTGACAAGAGTTTTAATTTATGGCTGAGTCTGTGTGATACTACCAAAATACAGCTTTTACCCATCGGTAAGTAAAGGTTGTGAGCATTGCCTGCATCAATATTACTGTATGTATGTGCATAGGATGAAGGTTTTACCCACTTATTTGGTGATCATGTGTGCTATCCATTGCCTCTTTGCCAAGGTGAGGCCATATTGTCCATGCCTACGTCTGCCTACACCCACAGCAGCTAGTAGTTTCACTCTGTCTCCTCACCTGCGTGTGGCTATGGTGACCTTGTCAGTGGTGTGGAATGTGTGCCCTTCCCCTTGGGGTGACTGCTGAAGCTGTTTTCTCAGGATAATATTGTGTACAATAGCACAAATGGTGAAAATTTCAGCAGAAGTACTGGGAATGTACTGCAGGATGCCCCAGATGTATTTAGGCACTGGAACATTGACTTCAGCAACTCAAACACAAGCTCTATGATATTTCTTGTTTGAGCATGTGCCTTGTTGTAACATTCTTCAGTTGGTGTGTGCGCATTTCTGATGGGTGTCATCAGCCACAGCTTGAGTGCATACCCTGCATCTCTCAGTAAATGATCCTCTGGGATATCCTCCCTACTGAACCTCTAATAGAGTTGAGAGTTGTGCCAGATATATGAATCATGGTAACTGCCTGGATTGCCAGCAGACACATATAGGATGATTCCCTTAGCATTACACATGACCTGACAGTTAATGGAGTAGAAGCCCTTTCTGTTTATGTACAACCTTCCCTGTTTCCCTGGTGGCATTTTGATTTCAATGTATGTGCAGTTCATAGCACCTAGGACTTCAGGGAAATGTGCTACAGGGTAGACCTCCTGCATAGTTCTGTCTCTGTCCTCAGGTGTATGGGGAAACTGTATGTATTCACTGGTATGTTGCAGCATAAAATTCAGGAATTGATGTAGGATCCTGGATGCTGATGTCTATGACACCGCCACCATATCCCCTGTTAACCTTGGAAAGGTTCCTGTACCTAATATTCTAAGTGCTATACATACATTTGTTTCCACAGATATTGGTTCCCTTTGATTTGCCCTTCCTCTCAGTTGTTGATGACAGAGGTTGCAGAGTTCCTGTAGAGTGTCTGTATCTACCCTACAGCGCTCTACAATTTCCATATCATGCAGACCATGAAAAGTTAGGTCTAAATGCCCTTCTCCTTCTTGGATGAGGTCTATTAGCAGCAGCAGCAGAGACTTGGGCATGTTGCACATACACATAAATAAGAGCAACAGCAATCCCTAATGCTCTTTATGTGTAGAGCAGTTTCAATGGCTGTACTCCAATAGGTTTTGGAATTTGCAGGCAAAACCTGCACTGAGTCTGCAAGATTGCTTTGTACTTTGTTGAATAGCTCCTCCATCTTGGATTGGTTGGTTAGCATGCAGTTCAGCTGCTTACATTGTAATTGTCATGCCACGATGTTTACCATGTTTGCACAGCTCTACACGCTGTGTAGAGCCACTTACTGAATACAAAACTGTGAGCTGTCCTATTTTTCCTGTGGAAGAAAAGCTCTTTGAACTTAGGTATCTATTTAACACCCTGAGAACACAATGCTGTGCAAAGCAGTCAAAAAGACTTTTGAATGTTCTCTTGGAATCCTTTTTTGCATAAGATATCTCTCACCCAAGTGAGACATTACTAATACTTAAAAAATAGACTCTGCAAAGATAAGAAAGTTGTCTAAATATGGAAAAATATGGATACCCTGTAGCCTGCAATAAGCTCAGACTGGAAGTTGACACTTGCAAACATTCTTGGTTCAGTGAATTGTCCAAATGTTAAGGCAGGAAACTGATAATGTAGTAATGTGATCCAGACTGAGTAAAGTGCTATCAAAACAAACATTTTTTTAAGTAGCTTTTATTTTCCCAGGACAGAACTATTCTGCAGAGTAAAGAAACAGCACAAGCTGACCATCCATTCTCGAAAGGCCCAGAGGAGTGTGCTCTTTGGTGGCAGGAAATCCCCAAAGGGCTTGACACTCAAACCTGTGTTTTTAGTCAGCTCAGCTCAAGCTGAATAACAGTTTGTGTACATGGAAGGTACCCTGAAGCTTTGGAAGCTGACCCCTGCTTTTATATCCTTGTAGGATGTAACCCGTATGACTTATTCTACTGCAGCAGTGAGCAATACGAAAAACATTAAATAGAATGGAATATGCATGTGTAACTTACTTGGACGAAAGGTGAAGCTGTATTTTTCATGGGGAATGTAACAAAAGGTGTACTGAGTTTTGACTGTTCTGGTAATGGGATAAGCATGTGCAGGCTATACTCTTTTGACACTGAATGCACACTCACTGTCTCTGCTGTCGTGATATCAGTTTGGTGGTTACATTCTGTACCACTGTTGGTTCATGCTGGGTAATTAAAAACAAAATGCTATAATGGTTGTCCCTTACTTGCATGTTAAGTACTAGTATGGCAAACTGCAGGCACCGTATCAAATATGTTGTTAATTTACATTTGCTTGCATTCTATGTATGTACGACTGGTTTTCATAAATACTTACATTTATGAAGTTACGACAATTGCCTTTTCTATCTTCTCAAAATTATCAGAAGTGCTGGTTTAAATGGCACTGATATTTTTATCAGCTAACAATACACTGTTTCTTGTAGGAATTGTAGCCTAGTAGTTTCACCAACACTGCAAAGTGTGTCATGAAACTTCATTTCCCTGAAGGTGGCCTCCATCTCTGTTTGCTACTTCTGTCAGAACAGCAAGACACTGTAACCTCATCCAGTCAGTGTACATGCAGTTTCTGTTACTGAGGATAGTGTTACTTTTGATGGTAGGAATTATTTAGGGGAAATCGAGTGTTCAAAAGAAGGATTTATCAGCATATGTATGATATAAAAAAGAAAAAAATGTTCTTGGGTGGCAAAAGCCAGGGAACCTTTTTTGTTAGGCTTATATAGGCCCCAGGGCCAGTAGCCTAGTACCTACCTATGAACCTATGAACCTAAAAATGAAGGTAATGCCCTATTCAAACATATTAAGGTGCATGATGGCCACAGCTATGAATTTTATATTGTGGAGAGTGTACAATATGATATGGGAGGGGTCCTTGGAAGGATTGGTTAGAGATCAAGGAGCTTAAAATGGCAGTTAAAAAGCAATTCTTCAGCTAACTTTGGCCTTAATGAAATTACTTCCATTGATTATGTACTAAGGGTGAGGTTGGTTCGATAAGCTGAGGGTTAGATTTTTTATTAGGAAGGTTTATAAGGCACAATGCTAAATTTTGGTATTACTATTAATTTTAATCATTAATTGTTTTTAAAAACATATTTATCGAGCATGTGATCAGATGTTGGTATTTGGATATGAAAGGGTTAATGCACAATGAATTAACAAGATTCTTTATCATTCATTTTTTAATTAGGAGGTAAGTGTTTACATTATTTAAGGGATGATGTGATGTATTTTATTCTGAAGAAGTCCCACATTATTAGGGATGAAAGTGCTTAAGTGGTTTACGTTTCATATGTCTGCCCAGGGTTGGGCACATGTTTTCTTTTTATTTATTAAAGTTGTGGTTTGTGTGCTCTTGGAATTTCAATTTTCTTTTTGTTGTTAGTTTTGATGGCTACAGAACTAAGGAGACTTGGTGATATTTAATTTAGTTCTGATGTGGAAGTATTGCACAGAATAACACTCATATGTGTCTTCAGCGATCATAGTGCCAATCTGAAACTAGGTTCCTATTTATTTATTAACTGACACTCATAATGATCCATACTCCTGTGCCCAACATTGCAGCCAGGTTGCCTGTTGATTCTGCAAATGGATATCAGAAAAACATTGCAATACTGATTGATGACATTGCTATTTCAGCTGCATAGTTCAGAGTTTTTACTGCCATCATTATCCAAGTATCAAATTATATGGACTTTTATTTCTTGACTATGTTGTATAAATCCCTGCTTTGCTGATGAACCACTGTGTTGCACTTGTCCAGTTGTATGACACATAAAGGCAAATTTGCACATATCTTCCATGTTACCTTGCAAAAATGATTCTTGAAAATATTTTTTCTAAATATGTTTCAGAAGTTCCCCATACATGGTAGTTGCAATGGTGATTTTTTTTTTTTTTTTTTTTTTTTGGGGATGTCTAGTCACTTTCTTTGTGGAGTATGATTTTTCTCTCTGTGTCTGTCTGGGGTCTCAAAAACAGGCTGGGTGGTTTTGCCTCAAACCACTTGAAATTTAAAGGTCTCCCAACAGAATGAACAATAAGAAAATGAACAGTCTCTGGCAGCAGCACAGATTGCAGATGGTGCCTGTTGAGGGAAAATTCATGTCAATCGACTACTTTACGTATCATCTGTGGTCTGCAGTATCCTCTTGATAGGAGATAAGACTTTGGACTGTATTATAAACAGAAATGGCAAAATGATGTAACAGAGAGCCTGTCATCAAAAGCAGTGGCAGACTCATGGCAATCAGATTCCAGTGTAAGGATAAATCATACTTCATGATCTCAGTCTACGCTGCACAGCGAAACTGAGGTAGTGAGGAAAAGAAGATATTCAGGCAGCAGTTGCAGGGCCTTCTTATAGGTTCATAGGTGTTTACTAGGCTAACGACCACAAGGGCCTTTTTAAGGCTAGCCATGGATCCCAAATCTCTGACATGTTCTGATACCCTTGATAAGTGTAAGCATGTCCTGGGAGATGAACTATTTACAAGTTACATGTTTGCATTAGAGATAGAAGTGCCAAACCAGGAATTAATTTTGGTTTCCCATCCAATTGTCCAAGTTGCACTTGAATTGGGTTAGGGAGTAACTCTGATTCACATGGTTGGTGAACCACCAAGCCTTGACAATTTGGAACAAAATGAATGGGTCTTGATAATGGAAGGCCTGAATGCTCACTTTAGGACAGATAGACCATGTGCCAGGAGCAACATGAATAACAGAGATGGCATTCTGGACTTTCATCTGGCAAATTGCTTAATGGTGGCCAAAAACAGGTTTATAGGTTCATAGGTAGTTACTAGGCATGTAGTCCAGGACCATTAAGAAGCCTAGCCTTAAGTCCCTGTGTGATTAAGTGACTTGTTCAAAGTCCCACAGCAGGCAAATAAAGATGAAGGAATCAGACTGTTTAGGTTAAAATGTAGCTTGTTAACAGTTCATAGCCTTTATCCTCTTTGTCAACTGCCAGACAAATGGTTCACTAAGAAAGACAGTCACAATATCACATACAACAGTGTCCAGCATGTAAGTCAGGTAGACTTGCTACTGGTAAGGAAGAGGCACTGGGGTTGAATCAGAGACTGCAATTTCATCCTTAGTAAAATGGTTGGCTCTTAACATAAAACATTAGTGGTTACAATCAGTGGTCAAAGCTAAGCAGAAGTCAGTTGGAGTAAAATTCCCAGCAGAGTGGAGGACAGCAACAGTCCTCCCTCTGCACAAGGGGGACCATCAATGGACCCAGTTAACTATCCGCCTATAGGTCTGACTATTCTAATATGCAAGGCTATGGAAAGGATAATCATGGACCTGATTAACAGCCATATAGGAAACCTCCAGATTCTAGACCCAACCCAGTCCAGCTTCTTCAAATGGAAGTCCTGCATGCTCAATCTGGTGGACTTCTTTGAGATGGTCAAAAATGCTGTAGAAATGGCTCACAAATAGGACACATGTCATTAGAGTGGGGGAATCCATATCTATCAAGAGGCCAGTCACCAGTGGAGTATCACAGGGCTCAGTGCTAGCCCCCCCTTCCTATTTAGGATATACTTCTCCAATGTCAAGGCAAATGTAGATGTTCTTTGGCTGACCACGTTTGCTGATGAGTGCAAGTTGGGGTCAATCATTGACTCCCAAAATGATGTTTAGATCCTACCAAAAGGACTGACACAGACTAATGATTAGTGTCAGAGCCATGTGTATAATAGCACCCTTCAAAATGAAACATTGATAGCACCCCCATAAGAGTGGACCCAGTAGTGAGAGATCTGCGTACTCAGATTGCAATCAGAACTTTGGCCATCATGTGTCCGCAGTGGTGAGGAAAGTGTTCAATGTGGCTTAAATTATAAGTAAGGGCATGGCATCCAGATCTAAGGATGTCATAGTAATACTGCACTCAGCCCTCATCAGAACAATAATCAAGTACAATGCACCCTTTGGCATATACCTTACCAGGTGTGATGCCCGTGGCCTGGCCCAGTAATCAAGGAGCCTCAATTCTCACCACTAACACCAGAGAGGGCATCTCATATGAGAGGAAAGGATAACAAATACACACAGTAAAGTGCAATTTCCCTTAAGAGCACACAGAGATCACAGTCAATCTGGGGCTGGTCGCACCCTTGCTCCCAGGTCCACAACACGACTCCCCACTGGCACAGCTATTGGGTCCAGATCTCAGCTTAGCTGGCAAGCTAAAACCTCCAGTACCCCCTCTGTCCAACCAGTGCTTCATGTCCCTGCCCAAGTAGCTGACACACACACACACACACACACACACACACACACACACACACACACACACACTTAGAGATAAGTATTTATACAACTTCACAGACACTCCTGGGAAAGGCTGATACAGATTCTCCAGCTGTGCACCTATACCCAGACTATACGGTAGTAATTCCTGCCACCACCAGCTAATAATTATCAGCTACCCAAAGGCCCTTAAAAGGGTGTCCAGTTATTACTGTGCAATATTAGCATCCAATTGTGGTGTAACTAAGCAATCAAGGCTTATTGGAAGGGCGTATTACAGGATCACTTATAAGCATGCAATGTACTCTAGAGCTTAATTTATCACTACATAAACCAACCACAGTTGAAAAGGGTTTAAAAATATTTAATAATAAATACTAAAAATGCAAGACAATACTACTACACCACAGTGCTATTCAAGAGTTCAGAGATCACACAGAAACTAAAAATAATTCAGTAGCACAGTTCTGACATAACAGAAAAACACTTAGTCTAATCTTTTTTCTAATTCCTAGCTACTGCTACAAGAAAACATACTTCTAAGATAACTTACTTAAGACACAGGCAGTGCTGATGAGTTAGATAGTCAGACAAAAATGCTTAATAATCTCTGGTTCTCACTGCTAAAATTGAAACTGCAGTTCTGCTACACATTACATCATCTTTTACACCTTCCTGGTTCACAGGCACACAGAAACTGCATTTACTTTCTTTTACACTTAGAGCAATAAAGGACATTCCACATGTAAATTCTAGTAAGTTAAAACAACAGAAAGAATGTGCTAGCTTAGACAGACTGACTCTGAGCTCTGCAGATCAAAGGATAGGTTTGAAATAATTTTAACTTCAAAAGAAAGATTTTAAATGCTTAACTTAATTTTCCTTACAGCAGATGGCAATGTTGTCACATTGTTTTAAGTTCAACATTTCACATTTACAAATGATAGAATTATCTGCACAATTCTATCTGGCTAGGCTGGCAGCCTTCACCCTTCTCTACCAGTCTTCACACCCCCCCCCCAACAACTCAAGCTAGTTTTTCAAGTGACCGTTGATAAACGCCGCTTGAGAGGGTTAGGTCTATTGGGGTATACCTCACCCCATTCACTGTCTTGAGAGCCCATCTGCATTGGCATTGCAATTGCGACTCCCACTGTGGTGCTGCACTGACATATCATATGCTTGCAACCCCAGCCTCCATCTTAGCAACTTGGCATTTTGCTGACTGGCTCTTTTTAACCATATTAGGGGGCTGTGATCTGTCATTACAGTGAATTTTCTTCCTTACAGATAAGATTGAAGTTTCTGCAGTGCCTACACTATGACTAGACATTCCTTTTCTACAGCTGCATAGCATTCCTCCCTGGGTTGGAACCTATGATTGAGATAAACCACTGGGTGCTCTTCCCCCTCTGAAGAAATCTGGCTAAGTACAGCCCCCACCCCATGGTTTGAAGCATCCACTTGCACAACAAATTATTTGCTGTAATCTGGACTGGCTGACACAGAGGTCTCCCCAAAGCTTCTTTAAGCTTCTGGAATGCCTGATCACATGCTGGAGTCCACACTACCTTATCTGGCCTGTTCTTCCTTGTCAGGTCTGTGAGGGGAGCAGCTATGGTATTATAACGGGGACGAACTTCCTGTAGTACCCTCCCTGCTGTCCCTTAAATGCCCTCACCTGCTTTTTAGTAACAGGTGCAGGCCATGCCTGAATAGCTTCCACTTTGGCAGGTTCTGGCCTTATCTTGCCACTCCCCACTCTATGTCCTAGGTAGGAGACCTCTGTCATACCCACCTGCATTTTGCTTGGCTTAATGGTCAACCCTGCACTCTGTAGTCTTCCCAGCACCTCCCTGACATGCTGAAGGTGCTCTGGCCAGGAATGGCTGTAGATGGCACTATCCTCTAGGAAAGCAAGGGCAAACCCTCCTGCTCCTGCTAGGATATGATCTACGAGCCTCTGGAAAGTCGCTGGGGCATTCTTCATCCTAAAGGGCATCTTTGTCAACTCATACAAGCCAAATGGAGTCACAAAGGCTGACTTCTCTGTAGCACTGGGAGTCATGGGCACCTGCCAGAAACCCTTGGTCAGATCAATGGTTGTAAGACACTTAGCCCCATCCAGCTGCTATCTGTCAGACACAACAAACTGCAAGCAGCTTGGGAGGGTCCCTACAAGGTGGTAAGAAAGGTAAGTGATGTTAACTACATGGTGGAAGTGCTAGGCAGATGGCAGGGGCACAAATTGTGCCATGTTAACATGATGAAACCTTACCATGATAGGGAGGCCCTTGTGCTAACCATTTGAAATGGATTGCAGGATGTGTCTGGGAGAGATCTTGAGACTGATCTCCTCAGTGAGGATCAGGCTGACACCTCGCTGGAAGGTGTAGCAATGTCCCAGCAGCTGTCTCCTGCCCAGGTTTGAGAAATCTGAGCAGTGTTGCAGGAATTTGTCTTGCGTTTTTAGTATCTGTCCTAGCCGTGGGGTAAGCATCCGACTCTGTGTGACTAATTTCCTGTAATCCACACAGAACCTGGTGCTGCCATCCTTCTTTGGAACTATCATCACTGGGGAGGCCCAGGGACTGCTGGACTCTTGAATCACACCTAGTTCCAACATATCCTGTACCTCTTCTCTCAGAGTCTGTCTGACACTCTCAGGCACCCTATAAGGGGCCTGTCTAATAGGCCATTGGGGTCCTGTATCCACCTGATGCTCCACCAGGTGGGTGCACCCTGGTTTCCCAGTGAACATTTCCCCAATTTCCTGCAACACTGCCCAGATTTCCAGAACCTGGGCAGGAGATAGCTGCTGGGACATTACTACACCTTCCAGCAAGGTGTGAGCCCGATCCTCACTGAGGTGATCAGTCCCCAGATCTCCCTCAGACTCCTCCTGCAATCCACTGCAAATGGTCAGCATAAGGGCCTCCTTATCATGGTAAGGTTTCATCATGTTAACATGGTACAATTTGTGCTCTGCCATCTGCCTAGCACTTCCACCATGCAGTTAACATCACTTACCTTTCTTACCACCTTGTAGGGACCCTCCCAAGCTGCTTGCAGTTTGTTGTGTCTGACAGGAATGAGAACCATTAACTACTGCCCCAGAGCATACTCTCTAGCCCAAGCATTCCTGTCATACCACACTATTTTCTGTTGTTGGGCTTCTTCCTGGTTCTCCTGGGCCAAACCCATGAATTCCTTGAGCCTTGTCCTGAGGTTTAGGATATATGCCACAACAGACTCCTTGTGAGATTCGCACTCACCTTCCCACTCATCTCAAATTAAATTTAGAGGTTGCATCACCCTACACCCATACAGCAACTCAAAGAGTGAAAAACCTCTCTGTAAGCAAACAACAGATGGGGCAAATATTTGTCCCACTCCCTCTTAAACTGATCTGCAAATGCCTGTAGCATGGACTTGATTGTAGAGTTTAACCTCTCAACAAGAACATTAGTCTGGGGATGGTAGGAGGTGGTCTTCATGTGCTTCACCCCACAGAACTTCCACAGACAAGCCAGCAGGTCTTACATGAAATTGGCACCTCGGTCAGTCAGTATTTCTTTTGGGAAACGCACCCTGCTGAAAATCTCTAACAAAGCATTTGCCACCTTCTCTGCCTCAATGGAGGACAAAGCCACCACCTCATGGTATTGTGTAGCATAATCCACTACCACAAGGATATACTTTTTCCCTGTGGAACTTGGGGTACTCAGAGGACCCACAATCTCCATAGCTACCCTCTGAAATGGCTCCTCAATCACAGGCAAATGCATCAAAGGAGCTCTCACCTAGTATCTTGCCATGCCTACCTTTTGGCACTGCTCACAGGTCCTGCAGTACCCTGTAACATCTCTGGAAATTCCACACCAATAGAGGTTTTGCATAATAAGTCTCTTTGTACATTTTATGCCCATATGACCTGCAAAGGGAATATCACAGGCTATGGCTAGAAGTGCCAAATGGTAGGCTCTAGACACTACCAACTGCTGCACTCTCTCAGCTTCTAGCCCTCACTCAGGGGTCCATTCTCTGTATAGTAACCCTTTGTCTCAGTATACAGATTCCCCCTTTCCTTGAGAATCAGGTGCCTCCCTAGCTACCTGCCTCAGGTCTTGCAATGTAGGGTCTAACAGCTGAGCCTGTCTCAACTCTCTCCTTGTAACCCTTCTCAGCTCCCCTTCCACAGCAAGTCTGGCATCCTCTGACAGTGGTGTCTCACTGTCAGCCTGGGTACTACTACTCACCACTACTTTTGCTGTCACTCTGTCCAAGGGAATATCAGTACCCACAAGCAGCTGTGGCTTACATTTAGCCTCACTGCTACAAAGTAGCTCCCTTTCTGAAGTAACCACCTCACCAGTACTGGCTGCAAGTATGTAGTCTGTCTGAGTCTCCCACAGGCTGCCAGACCCACATGCTTGTCTCCTAGCCTGAACACGTGTAACTGCATAAGAACATGGTACTGCCTCATCCAAATCCTTCCCTCTCAGGACATCTGCAAGATGGTAGTTCCATAC